>NW_022147345.1:83116-222942 GCF_002938485.1 Sitophilus oryzae
AAAAGTCGACGGGCTAAGGAACATTTCCACTTTTTCTCCGGGTTTTCACTCGGAAAATTGCCCTTGCCGGAAGAGGCAAATTTTCGGAGATGGATGGTCCGCTTGGAACGGATTCTATTCAATAGGGGCTGATTTTGCCGTTTAATATTGCCCTGAACGAAGGCGTACACTTTGGTGGTGGGTTACTTTGTGCTTTTTGCTATACACTCCGGTTTTTTTCCACGGATATAAACGTTGCTGTAAAAAATTTTAATTTTGACTAAATATTCTTTTATTATGATACTTATTGTTTTCTGCATTTTGTATGTAATTTTAACTAACTATATACAGACCGGACCACCGTAGTAGTAACATAGGCAGAACCGGACGAATTAGCGTATACCCGTCCGCCGGATAAAAAGCAGGCCAAAAAATGCGATAAAATAAAAATAGGTAGATATGTGATAAGAATAATTTGTATTTATTCGTGTTTTAATAGCCAAAACGAATACATAGATTCTCGCGACAGTTCTCGTGTAAAATTTATTTTTTAAGTGAAATAATGGATGTTTACGAAGTTCGTGAGAAAATTTAAATTGTAAAATTGTATTTACAAAATAGGTCTTATCGGGATATACAAACAATTTTTCCACAAGCTTTTGTAAACAGGCCAATTCTATCTTTACCAACACACATGGGTGCGTGCCCCCACAAAAACACAAAAAGCCTGATGTGTTGATTAATGAAGAACACGAGTTAAAGCAAGTGTTCATTTGTGCTACCGCGAATCAAAATCCCACGTTTTAAAGTAATCATATTGCTGAGGTAACAGATTCTGCACCTAGCACGGTTAAAAGAGTCCTTAAAAAGAATGCATACCAATCGTATAAAGCGCGCAAAACTCAAGAAATTTTCCATGAAGACCAATTTCGGCGTATGGCGTTTTGTGAATCTGTAATGGAAAAGGCCAATTTAGATGAAAACTTTATTCGGCGTATAGTTTTCACCAACGAATCAAGTTTTCCTTTACTGAGTCGTCATAACCCTACACAAGTACGATATTGGTTTCGGGAAAATTTGCACAGCTATTTTGAGGTACGTACGCAATATCCTCAAAAGCTAAATGTTTCGGGTGGTTTTGTAGGGAAGCATATGATTGGTCCTTTTTTTATAGAGGGCAATTTAACTGTTGCAAAGTATTTGGACTTGTTACAGCAGCGGATTGTCCCTAGAAATCGTGAGTTATTGGGAGAAAGATTCCACAATGTCTGGTTTCAACAAGATGGTTGCCCTGCCTACAATGCCCGTATTGTTCAAGAATATTTGAACAATACTTTTCGCAACCGTTTAATTAGTGGATATGGAACTATTTTGTGGTCCGCTAGATCACCAGATCTTTCTACCAATGATTTCTTTTTGTGGGGTTATGTAAAATCCAAAGTGTATATAATAGGGCTAATAATCTGGATGACCTTCAAGTAAAAATACGAGAGGCTTTCCAAACTATGCCCTAATATGTTAGCCAATGTCAGATGGGGAAGGCTTCTGTCTAGCACAAGAAGGTGGTCTTTTTGAACACTTGTTACAACTTTTTTTTATTTAGAGTAATATTTTAGTTTTTTTTGGGTTTAGAGAATTTATTTATTTTTTTTTGGCTTGTAAACATACTTAAATAATAAATATTTAAGTATTTTTATTTTAAATGTTACCTTAAGTGAAGGTAAACACTTAAAATGAAAATAATAAATACTCGGCACTCCTCGCGTCGTATTCCTAGTCTGTCATGACCGAGCCGTCCAAGCACAACTACAACTGCGTACTGCGCACTGCCTGACCAGCCGACTAGCCGGCAGTGAATCTCGAGTACGAACGCAAATCGAGTAAACGTAAATTCGTCCGGCAACTTGCTATGTTACTAGTAGCCTGGTCTTCTCTGTATATGTATATGCATATTAGAAGATCACTAAAATCCGATTAGAGAAGTTCAGAAATTATGAAATGTTACTTTTAAAATATGCCTACGTACTATTCGTATGTTAATACAAGAGTAATAAACATTTCATCGGACTAACAACAACAACAGCGAGGACATGAGCAAATAAGAAAACATAACTCTACGTCAATACGTACAATTTTCTAGTTTTAACAACGGCAGAGAGGAAAATAGGGTTTTCGAGTCATAAATCATGGATGAAAACACACATACACAAGGCCTCGCAGCGTCTCCATCTCCCGGAGATGCATCTGTAAGCAAGCAGCGACCTGGCGCTGATTTATCGGCATTTTTAAATTAAGGATGTCCATTTTAATAGAAGATCGATATAACACTGGTCTGCATAAAATATTTTTCTCGGGTCCTGCTAATTCATAATCAAAATATACAGGGTGTTCCTTAATGACCTATTCTAAAAAAGAAAGAAACTTCATATGAATATATTCTGTCCTAAACATCTTAACTTTTCTGATACAGGGTGGTAAAATTTTCTTTTTTTAACAAAATATATCTGATGTGATCTCTTTATTTTTGATACACGTCTTCCATGCATCAAAATGCTTATTTTAATATGCAAAAAAAATCGTTTTATTTCATTTCCTCCCCAGCCGATGAAGAATTGATTTCGATACAAGTACCGCATCAGATTTTCAGCGATTTGAACCTGAAGTAAACTGACTTAAAAAACGGACGAAAAAAATCAGGAGATAAAAAATGTTTAGAAACGAATGCAGATTTTGAAAATCATTTTTATTTTAAAAGAAGTCAGTGATGTACCACTATTTTCTCCAAAGATATTCAATATAAAACCCATATGGACAGCTCTGGTTGAAATAAATAAAAATCTTTGTACACCAAAAAAGATATTTTGATCCATAGAAGACGCGTATTAAGTTTTACAAAGATATCTATAATAAAATCAGGGTTATCATGGAAAACACTTTTTTAGAAAAATTTACCGCACCCTGTATCTCAGAAGTTAAGATGTTTAGGACATAGCGCGCGTAGGTATATGAAAATTTTCTCTTAGAATAGGTCCAAGAATCTCTCCCTTAAATATTAGCATGTCACTAAAGAACACCCTCTCACAAGGTGTCATTGAAATGGTGTAAAAAAATCGGGGGGTGATAGTACCAGTTAGCAACCCATCAGAGCAAACTTTATGCCTTCAATTTTCTCGAAAACCATCACTCTGGGCGATGTGGAACAAGAGTACCTTTTTTGTAGAAAAAAGTATGTAGTTTTCAAAAAATGAACCGACGTTGCAAAAAAAATAACCTCAAAAAAGTTATTCACGAAACAACTCCTTACCCTTGCAAAAACTACCCTTTCCGCTTTTTGAAATAATTTTTCAGTGTCACCATTTGATTTAGGGTCAAAATTTATGGTAGAGGATTTTTTTTCAAAATTTTATCTCGTTTTTTAAGCCTACAATTTCAAAAAAACCGTTTTTTAAATTCACCCTTTCAGTGCCCCTAACTCCCTTAATATGCATTTTCCGCCCTATACTTATAGGGCGGAATATACTATTATATATATTTTTTGCTATTTTTAGGAGTACCATTACCCTACGATTTTTTACACCATTTCAATGACACCCTGTATTTTCTTTTTTTGTTATTATTCGGATATATTTATTTTTAAAAATTATATTTTTAATAGCGCTGCGTCAACGACATTTCGAATCATTTTGATATATTTACAAGATGTAGACAACATGTAGATATAATATTTTTCACAAACTGTCGCTACTTCCTCGTACGGTCGTATCGATATATCTGCGCATCCCTAGCTGGTGCTGATTTATCGGCATTTTTAAACGGCCACGGACCTCTTTGAAGTTTTGATTTGTCGGCCCGGTTAGAGAAAACCGTATATCACGTCGGAAAAGCCAATTTTCAATGGGCGTGTAGGTCGACGGAATTTTCCTTCAAGTCACGGTTGCCCATCTCCCGCGCTGCTTCGTAAATTTCGAATCTATTTCCATGATTTATTCGGAAGCATACACGAAATGTAAGTCAGTTATTTTAATCTCGATATTGCTATGTCTATTTGTTTCTCATTTTCAAAGACGCAACGCATTTCTCAATCTCTTACTAGTATACAGGGTATCTTAAATACAGGGTGGCCCATCGAAAACGTTCCGCAAGACGTAACGGCCAGGACAATTTTTTTTTTCAAAAAATCCAAAAACACGTCAATTTTGTTTGTGAGGGGGACAACTTTTGCCCCAAAAATGATTGCAAAATCGTCAACCCTATAAGCGGGGGTGTCATCCCCCAACTTTTTTCAAATGGGAAGGGGCGTCAAGTGGCGCCGCAATGAAAAGAGCTTTCTATTCTCTATATTTCCCCGCTTCGTTTTTGAAAATCGGTCGAGTCATTGAGAAAATATGAAGGTGAAATTTGAAAAGTTTATTTAAACATTTATCAGACTAAATGATAAGGATAAATTCCTTCGACCAATTTGCTGTTTCTTCTTATTATTTCTAGATGTTTACGCATTTTTTCACTTGCCACAAGGTTGAACGATCAGGTGCGGTCTCAATATCGTTAAACTGACCTACAATATAATTTCAAAAAATACCAGCCCGCGACGATCAAAATCGTCTTCTTTGAGTTCTTGTACCAACTGAATTTCGTACGGGTGGAACTTTGGTGTTTTTTTAATATCGTTTGGACACTTGTACGATTCATGCCGGTCGCGGTCTCATTAGCTAATTTTCTTGTACTCAGCGTACTACCCATGGCAACTTGGCCCAATACGAATACCTCCATAGCTTCATTTACTACAGGATTTTCCCTTTGCCTCTTTTTATTCATAACGGAACCAGTTTCGTGAAATTTTGCTACTAAATCTCGAACAATTTTGCCATAAAGGTGTTTGTTAGGATGGCGTTCATTGAATATCTGCGCAAACCGATTGCCACATTCATTATTTTTAAAATAAAGTTCGATTATATCCACTTTTTCTGCAAGTGAGTACACCATAATTGTTAAAAAGTTTAACGATATTGAGAAGAACTTCAACGCACAAGTCACAGAACAGCTATCTAGCAACTACCGCACCTGATCGTTCAACCTTGTGGCAAGTGAAAAAATGCGTAAACATCTAGAAATAATAAGAAAAAACAAAAATAAACTTTTCAAATTTCAATCCTTCATATTTTCACAATGACTCGACCGATTTTCAAAACGAAGCAGGGAAATATAGAGAATAGAAAGCTCTTTTCATTGCGGTGCCACTTGACCCCCTTCTCATTTGAAATCTGGCCGTTATGCCTTGCGGAACGTTTTCGATGGGCCACCCTATATATATTAGCCAAGGATATTAGTATAGATTTCACATGGGTCGTGTGTGCACCGTCCGGGAAATCATCCGACCACTATCTTGAAAAAACACGACGGACAGTCCGCGCGGACGCTCCGCTTCATCTGAAAGCGCTGTAAATCTTTGTTGTATCCGTCTGTGAGTTAGCAACAGAAACTGTATTATTTTGACAGGAATTAAAACCTCCCCAGTATAATATTAAATAATCAGCACTGTGATTTTCGACTGTTTGCGTAGCCATACGGTATATTTTCCCAACTCAAAGAGACATTTCCATTTGGTAAAGTCTAGTAAAAACAACACTTTAATCTACATCAGCATACGAGTTATATTACGAGGAAATGCGGAGTTATTCGCCTATAAATCACGGAAACCCAGCTATACGCTTCTCTGCCAGCAATGCCAGCATCCATAACGTTCAGGAATATGATAGTGATGGGTTGTTATTTAACTATCTGTTATTTTATAACAATTATTTAGAAATAACATAACGCAACCGTTACTGCTTTTAAAAAATAACGACACGCAGAGATCGAGTGTTCGTGAAACGAAGTCGGCGCTTTGCACCGCCACGAAATTCGATGCTGCTCGAAGCAATTCCAAAAAACAACTAGTATGGAAAACCTATTATTTCGACAACCATCGATACAGGCGGCGAGATACAACGGACAACGGAGTGGGGTATGCGCTACGGCGCGGCGCGTCGTGTTGGGCTGACAACAGCTTAAAAATAATAGGATATAAAAGAAGCAGCTTTTTTGAAACAGTTGCGGGCATAACGCCTGGCTGTCGAGATAACAGGAGTGGGAAAGGAGCGCTGCTGCATCGGTCGATTGTCGATGGAGGCTCGCAACGGGTTGGAGAATAACGCATCAGTTGTTTTAGCTATGTTGTTTTTTTACCTGTTACGAGCATAACAGAACGGCGTTCGAGATAATCGGAGGTTTGAAACAGGTTGGAGAATAACGCATCAGTTGTTTTAGATACATATTGTTTTTCAACCTGTTACGAGCATAACGGGCGGAGGTCGAGATATTATGGCGCTGTATGTTTCAATACTTTGTTATTAAGTTTCAATATTTAAGTATTTATTTATTCTGAAAAATTTTCAGAATAATATTTTAAGATTTTTTAAAAATGTATACAGGGTGTTTTGAAAAATCTGGTCATTGATTAATCACGATCCTGCTTAAAGCCCTTGACGTAAAAAGCTGATTTTTGGAAAACGGATTGACTTTAGGGTGTAGAGGTGCGATAAGAAGGGATTTTTCGAAACTCAAATTCTAAGGGGGTGAAACCACCCTCAAATATTAGAATATTTTTTATTTAAAAACTGGTGAGTTTTTCGAAAAAACTCTTAAACACGTATATTTTATTTTGTTGTTTTACATATTTTGAGATTTTTACAAAATATATACAGGGTGTTTCATAAAATATGACCACTGAGTAATCACTATTCTGCTTAAACTGCTTGACGTTTAAAGCTGATTTTTGGTAAACGGATTGACTGTGGGGTGTAGAGGTGCGATAAGGAGGGGTTTCTCGAATCTCAAATTCCAAGAGGGTGAAAACGCCCCTCAAATATTACAATATTTATTATTTAAAAAACGGTTAGTCTTTCGGGAAAACGATTGGACACGCATAATTTATTTTGTTTTTTTACATATTTTGAAATTTTTTAAAAAATAATACAGGGTGTTCCAAAAAGTTGAGTAATTGATTAACCACGATTCTGCTTAAACTGCTCGACGTTTAAAGCATATTTTTGGCAAATGTGAGAAAATTTTATCCAGTTTGTATGTTAATGGAAATTCTTGCTTTGCTTTATCATCACCATTACAAATTAATAATTCGATGCGAACGAAGTCGCGGGTACAACTTAACAAGTATAGCTAGAGACGTGAGAAATATAAAATAAGAGACGCCCCCCGATGCGCAGTGGACATCCCACAAATTTGCTTCAATCAGATTTTTCGTAGCGTAACTGCATCTCTCTTCCGCCGAATGCGTTCTCTCTCTATCGTGTGCGCGACCGGTGCTATCCCCAAGTCTCTTCCTATATTTGTCAAACTGTACATGCTAGTTTAAGTGTAAAATTAATTCGAACTCTAGTGTGTAGTTGGTTTACTTATGAAGAATATACTACACATTTTCTTATATTGCTATTTTTTGACCGCAAATGGTAAAATCATAACGAAGAGCTTCTCGCCCGTCGAGTGAGATGCACCCTGTACACTGCTACGCAATTCAGAATCTACGCGGATCGAGGGGTAGGGCGTAGGTAGATCGGAATTTATAGATATAGACGAGTGGCGGCATTTTGGCTTTTTTATATCGCAATTTGTAAACAGCGCTTATTTGTAAACAACCCCCGTTTTTAGAGAGGTATTTTAGATAACAATCGATATTTAGAAATGTTATGACACCCTGGAAATACTACCACCGAGCACGTCATTGTTGCAACTGCGTTAATACGCCTGGCGGTGACCGCCTCATATTCTTTCAGATATTTAGCAATAAAATAAAGAAACCTGTTATTTTTAAGCTGTTATTTTAAGCTGTTTTTTATAAATAACTATAACAGTTTCAACTGTTATCTAAAAATAACAGTTTTGCCCATCACTAGAATATGATAGTTTTATAGTTCCACCGACGATTCCTACGTAGTATTCGGTTTTTCCTCTATTTATTTTTATCCTGTTTTGTTCGTACTCCATCTGTCGGGACGTTGACAAATTATCCGTTCAATTTTACACCGAAACAATAGCCCGGCCAAAAAAAAAGATTTTATTTGAAACCTATAAAACATGCTTTTGTTTTCTTTTGATTGGAAAAAATGCATCAAAATTTAAAAAGAACTTAAATGTCAAAACTACTTCTTGTGTGATTATGGTGTAGCATTAACAGTTACAAAAAAATGTAGTGTTTTTTTTTGGAAAATTTTCATTTAGAAATATGTTATAACAACTAATAATGTGCGACGGTGTTGTTCGCCAGTGAGCAATGGGTCGCAGATTGAGTCTTTATAATCTTTTAGGCGCCACTCAATTTTAGAATACTTTTGAGTTGAAAAGTATTTATTATACTTATCAAAGTAATGTATCGCTTTATACAGAGTGGGCCACTGAAAGATATCAAAAAGATATCAAAAAAATAAAAAATACCATTTCTATAATATCGAGGGGGAATACATATGACGTATTTTTCGAACCACCCCGACCTACCCCTTAGACGGCACACCTACTCAATTGAAAATCTTAAATGGCAACACCCCACTTGTGGCACCTTTTTGGAAAGCCCATGAAAAATGCTAAACGATGATCATAAAGTTTTTAGGGTGAAATTGAAAAACTACCCCTTACAAGAAAAATTAGGTGGACATTTATAAAAAAGTGATTTTTTCAGCATAAGTTACAAATTGGGACCCAGCTTAATGAGGCAAATGAGGTATTTTTCAAACCACCCCGACCCACCTCTAGGTGCCCCCACTCACTTCTAATCTCAAAATAGCGATACCCAACTTGTGACACTTCTTTGAAAAGCTAATTGAAATTGCTAAACGATGGTCATACAGATCTTCTTTCAACAATTACTGGTAAGTAGTGATAAGAAATGTAGGTGTGACAATTTGAAAGAAATTTAAAATGATAATTTATTTTAACAATTGCTCAAAATGAGAGCCGTTTTGTTCCATACAAAAATACAAACGATTTTCAAATTCTTCTTTCACTTTTTGGAAAGTCTCTCTCGGAATATTTCGACATGCTTCAGTTATCCTCTGCCGCAATTCTTGCAACGAACCTGGTTTTGTCTTGTAGATTATGGATTGCACACCCCACTGTGTAACCCCACAAGAAAAAGTCTAAAGGAGTGAGATCAGGTGACCTTGGCGGCCACTCAAAATTAGGCTGAACGATTAGTAAAACATTGTGTTGCCTTTTTTATTATCTACATTTTTTATTTTTAGCTTCAAAATGGCAATGGTTCAAAATGGCATTAGAAGTGAGGGGGTGGCACCTAGGGGTGAGTCGGGGTGGTTTGAAAAATACCTCATTTGCCTCATTTAACTGGGTCCCAATTTGTAACGTATGCTAAAAAAATCACTTTTTTCTTTTTTTTATTAATGTCCACCTAATTTTTCGTGTAAGGGGTAGTTTTCCAATTTCATCCTAAAAACTTTATGATCATCCCCCTCGAGGGGGAATCTAGTGGATTATTTCGTTTTTTAAAGCAATAAGATGTTTTAAAAATCATGAAATTTTCATTTTTCAATTAATTATTTGATGACTACTTGGTTACTTTTGAACCGCCATAACTTTTATAAGTTTATGTTGATTAACCAGTTAGTAACCCATCAGAGCAAACTCTTTGCCTTCAATTTTCTCGAAAACCATCGCTCTGGGCGATGTGCAACAAGAGTACATTTTTTGTAGGAAAAAGAATTTAGTTTTCAAAAAACAACCCTCTACCCTTTGCAAAAACTACCCTTTTTGCTTTTCCAAATAATTTTTCAGTATCACCATTTAATTTAGTGTCAAAATTTATGGCACAGCATTTTTTTTCGAAATTTATCTCGTTTTTTAAGCCTGCAATTTCAAAACAACCGTTTTTTAAATTCACCCTTTCAGTGCCCCTAACCCCCTTAATATGCATTTTCCGCCCTATACTTATAGGAACTTTTTTTACTATTTTTAGGAGTACTATCACCCCCTGATTTTTTTTACACCATTCCAATGACACCCTGTATATGCCTAGTAAAAATATAGAATACACGGAAAGTAACCTGATAACCACCAGCCGTCTAGTGCTCTCCTGTAAAATTAGTAAAATGGCGCTTATCATGTTTTTCCCCTGGACCTTTCATTTGTAACTTCACCAAGTGCTTGTTTAATTGAATAAATATTTAATTTTCTTTCTAAACTTCTCGTGTTTTGTAAATTCATCTTAACTTGTTACAAAACCCCATTCTAAACACTAAAAGCACTTGTCAAAAATTACGCTTTTACTGATATTTGTAGAAAAATATCAACAGAGTATTAGAATTAGATAAAACAGCGAAAGAGTAGTGTTTAGAATGTTCCTAAACCTAGAACAGAGTGTCACTTTCGCTCAAACTAATTTATAAATAATAGAGAACGTTGTCTAGCGGTAAAAGCTGGAGGGAAAGCTGGAAAATCGGGAAACCCGAACACGTCCGAGCGGGATTCCGGCAAAAAGTAATTATTTATTTTCTTTTTCGCCGGCGGCTCGGCGGCGTTGTCAGCTCCACCGACCGACAACGTCGATGAATAATAAAACACGTTCGGTTTTGTTCGTTCGAAAATGCAATTGGCAAAAAGAAATTGCTGTTTGTGGAGTAAGTACAGAAAATGTTTTTTAATTATTCGTAAAGTTTAGTTTAAAAGAGCTATTCTGGAACTTTGAATTATAAATTATCAATTCTTTTAGAATTTATGAAGATTTTTCGAATATTTATTGGTAGCACTTTGTTTACAGTCGATGTAATAACTTAAGTATTAAACAATTCAAAAGTAAACACATTTAATGTAATATTTTAAATATTTTTTTTTAAATATAGGCCCAGAGTAAAGCAAGATGTCTCCATTTCTATACCTAGCTATAAAATATAGAAAAACTATTTTTTTATGAAACAACAATAATTTTTATTCACGAGGTTGAAAATTATTGAATTATTATTATGGCTATAAAAAATAGGGGTTGATGGTAAAAGGGTGAAAATTTAGGGTTGTATGTATTTTTTAATGCCACATCCTAAAAAAAATTGTCTAAAAAATAAAAAAATGGGGTGGACCGCCCTTATCGCTTAATGGTATAAAAAATTTAGGGTTGTATGTATATATTTTTTAATGGCATATAAAAAATTAAAATAAAAAATTTTGTCCACAAAATTAAAAAGAATTGGGGTGTACCACCCTTATCACTTAAGGGTATAAAAAATAGATAACAACCTGTTCTCAGACTTACTGATTATACATACAAAATTTCATGAAAATCGGTAAAGCCGTTTCGGAGGAATACCATACTCCTTAGGTACTTGACGTCATTTGTAAAAGTGAAATCAATACATCTCAACATTTACAATAAATAAAAGAGTACAAAATGCATTCGGAAGTACAAGGAAGTTTAAAGAGCTATAAATAAAATTGAACAAACAATTAAGTTGTGAAATAAGGAGGGTGGTAACCCTTTCGAACATGTAGAGCATTAGAAATTAGTCTGTAGAAGTTGATTTATTTATAACAACTAGGATTAATATTATGCATATTATTAGATCGTACACTAAGATTTCAAATTCACAATAAAAAAAGTTAAAAATAATATCTTTAAATTGCTGACCTGGATATTATTTATTTGAATCTTCCAATTGGCTCGATTTTCCTTATCCAATGTTAATTAGCGCTGATCAATATTGTTGCGAATTGCAATGAAAAATTTCAGATTAAATAATTTAAAAATTCAGAGTCGGACTTGAAATTATTTTATATAATAATTAAATAGTTTTGTTGTTGTTAAGGTACCCAAAACAAAAGTATAAAGTGTACTCAGGAGATCGAGTTCTTTCAAAATCTGAAATAAAAAATGCAGGCCCGTATTAACAAAAATAAATTGGTCTCTGTATCTCACAAATTATCAGCTAATTTTAAAATCTAAAAATACTACCAGATAGCCCTAATAAAGTGGCTATGAGAATGTGCAATTAGTTCTTTGATTTTCTGAAAAGCAACGACAGGAAAAAATAAAATTGATTTTCAAAAAAAATCGTTTTTACCAAAAAACTCAGCAATCCTTCAAATTTTTCAAACTTTTTTAATGGCATCTTGGTAAACATCCCAAAGCGCAACTTTGCCCCAATTTAACCATGTTCGTATCTATTACGGTTACCGAGATACTAATGTTCGTACCTCGAATTTGTAGCACCCTGTATATTGGCAACATAACACCGCACCGTGATATTCTGCAGCTCTTTCAGCCAGATATAAGCGTCAAAGGTCCCGGAATAACCTTAATTTCCCGAGGAAAAAACTGGATTAATAGAAGCTGGACGGAGTAAGCGAAAAATCCAGGCGTAGGATAAATTGATTGTGTACGTGAGCGAAACCCTAAATTTCCCAGTGTCCAAAATAAGTGGGGAAAAAGAACGATTTCCTTATATGTTCCTGCTTTTCCCGTACAGACGAGCCTTAGAGGGAAATAGTCGATTTATATTCATTTGTTCGTCGCCTATGTAAGAAGGACTTAAGCAGCTAAAAAAGTAATTCCGTTCTCTGTCCATTTTAAGAGGAAAAATGTTTTTTTGTGTTCAACAACACTGTAGACTATACAAAGATATTTGACAAAGTGAAACATTTTGAACATTCATTTGAAACATTCTGCAGAACATTAATATCGGTTATAAGAAAATCAAAGTTAATAAAAAATCAATTAACAAAATTAATTATTTATTAATATATTATATCTGATCACAGTATAAGCGTAAAAAAAGGTGTTATAAAAAGCTTATATAATAGGGCAAAAATAATATTTACAGACGACAATTCACTAAACAGAGATAAACCGCTACCAAAACAAATAAAAAATACATTAATATCCACCATCTTTTATTGACAAAACATTAAACGAAATACAAACCCCAAATCATAGACAGAATACACACAATGATAACAATAATACACACTATATACAACTTACAATTCCATACATACGACCAGTCTCGGAAAAAATAAGAAGGATAGGAAAACAATATTATAACAAAGGAATATCTTTCAAAACACAAAATAGGGGAGAGGGGGGCAAGTGTGAACACTTAAGCTTTGATTGTTTTTAAAGTTTAATACAAGACGTTAAAATAAACTTGCATATTGGAGAACAATCTTTGGTAATACAAACTAGAAAAATATGTATAAAAAACCTCATCAAAACATGAAATAACAAAAATACAAACATTTTTTAAAACATTGTAACTGTACACTCTTGCCCCACTGGTATGGGGCAAGAGTAGACGATAAAAAAATCCTAAGAAGGACGACAAAAGTCACAGTAAAAAAAATTATCAAAAGGTTCAACGTCTGTGCAGTCCTCGTGTGACCATAAGCCACATGTAGCACATCTTATCCAATCTTCGGCAGAGTCGCTGAATTTACCTCCGCAATAAATGCATTCACAATTATCGTCCTCTTTATTTAGTTTTTGTTTCTTGGCAACTTTCTTCTTTGTTTTTATTCCCGATACACCTGGCTCTTCGTCACATATGTTCCTTTTTACCCTCAGTACTTTTTTAGAATCTACAATTTTATTTTCTTTTTCTTCTAAGGACTCTTTATACGGTGTTATTGTTATAAATTCTGACTTTTGCTGAACTCGGTTGGTCGTTTTTTTAGAAGCTCTTTGTTTAGATTTTGGAAGTGGTAGCAATTCTGACACAGACACATTAGGACTTTCTAATTTCTTTATATCATCTTCTATGTCACTGTCTACGCTTTTCTTGTCTTTTGCTTCTTCGTTATTCATATTTTTATCACCTAATACTTCCTTCACACCAGCGTCAACTGCATCTGCTGCGACGTAGTCGTCATCGGAAAAAACATTTGGATTGTATGGAAAGATACCTGACGTTTTGAAGCCGCTGCAAATATTATTAGGAGTAGCTGCTCTCATGAATGCATTGCCTATTAAAGGACCCATGTCATATTCTGTGATTCGTTCTCCTGGATGGTTGGTCATCCAAATATCCATTTCCGAATTTAAATAAGATTTAAAAGGACCAAACACTGTTAGATCAAGGGGCTGAAGGCGATGTGGTGGTAACGTTATTACAACAATGCCATGCTCTCGACACAAATTTACTGCCTTTAAAGATTTATGGCTGCTGTGTCCATCAACGATAAGTAGCGTTGGGTTATCCTTACTAGCTCGAACTGATTTAATAAAATGCTCGACCACTTTAAGTAAATATCCGTATCTATCCAACCGGTGGGGCTAGGAATTCCTATGGTTCCTGGAATAGCCCCGGTTAGTAAATGGGGGTTCAGTCTTACACGTTTGTAAATTAATACTGGAGGAATAAAAAAAGATCCAAAAGCGTTTACACAGGCCACAACCGTGTCCGTCTTTCCACGTTCAGCAGAAGTAGCTCTCCCAACTTGCTTTTTTCCTTTTTGCGCTGTTATTTTTTTGGATTCTGAACTACAGTTACCCCAGTCTCATCAAGATTAAAAATACGATCTGGTTTGAACTGATATTTTAGTTGAACCTCTTGTAGTAAGTCGAAACTCAACCCCAACTCCGGAAATGAAGTTTTGTGCCCACTGTTTTCCAGCAATCCGCTTTTTCTTTATTAAACTGATGATCGATATGATTCGCTTCGGCAAATTCAAATGCTAGACGTCGCAGCTCTGTAGGGAAATTCCATAAAACAATGTTTCTAGAGACAATACATGGGTTTTTAATTCTTCTTCCTGTTCAGTATTAAATGTAGGTTTATATCTACCAATATTGACCACGACAAACTGTCGCTACCGCAATGCCATATTTTTCAGCAGCTTTTCGCAAACCAAGAGAACCACTTCGTCTATTGCTTTGCTCATATCTTCCTCGGAATAGGAAGCCCTGCTGCTTTTCCGCACGTAATTGCGAACCATCCTGAAAAAAAATAAATAGAAATTGGGGACAAGAGTAAACAGCTGTTTACTCTTGCCCCAACGGATAATTAAATAACAACGTTTTTTTGTAACAACACGGCACTGGTGGTCTTACAAGCTAATATGAATTTATAGGTTAGGTTCTACAGATCGGTTATAGAATACAAAAAAAAACAAAAATAACTACCAGGCAGAAATAAAAGGTATAAACTAACAACTAATCCTTACATCGATGTATCATTAAAACAAAAACTCACCTTTTTTGCTTATTTTTTTTTCAAAATTGGGTCATAGTTACACAAACATGTCCACGGCACGCGGTTCGCATTACAATAACCATTGGCGGCGAAAATTTCAATAATTAAAAATATTATTGAACCGTTTACTCTTGCCCACCTGTTCACTCTTGCCCCCCTCACCCCTACACTTAGATCCATTTTATCACACACTAAACCAATGAATACTGGAACACTAAACCAATGAATACAAACAAAAAAAATAATATACAAAATACCATATAAATGCGATAAAATTTTATATTGGTAAAACGTCTAGACCCTTAAATGTTGGAATTAAAGAACATAAAGATTATTTAAGAATGTTCGACACGACTTTCACAATTCTAAGATTTATCAGCATTCATGGGACACAGGGCACAGAATAGATTTTAACAACGCCAAAATTATAATGAAAGACGCGATAGTCTCTAAAAGAAAAAAATAAAAGAGGCCTTTTTAATACAATCTAATAAAAATAAATGTATTGCTCATGCATCTGTAGATGTTAGTAATGTATGACAATCGCTTCTTTGATTTTAAAAAACATAACATACGTAAAAATTAAAAATAATCATACAGAAAGTTTGAAGCTTTTTGGTTTTACCTTGTTAAGTAATTGTTATCAGGTAGTATTTGTTAATTTTGAAGTTTAACTTGATATAACGTCACTTTAACAGATCGTCAACCTTTTTTGTAGACGTGTCTGTTTTAAAAAAACTAAAGTGTTTTCGAATAGTTGCATTTAAATATTTTTAATGCTTCCGAGGAGGGAAAGAGATACTTTTCGAAACGTTAAGCATTTTTTTGTTAGTTAGGCAAATTTGTTTATCAGTAAATCTAACTGCTGACAAGTAGATTAACGCGTCTCCACGTGGTTAAAATACCCTTATTTAGAGATTTGAAATTTACTTTTGAAAGAAAATTACTTTGCTATACTTTTTATAAGAGTTTGACTAAAGGAAGTTTATTTTCGAAGATTCAGGGTGATGCAAAACTTTTGAACCTAGGTGTAGAATACTGAGGAATAGAAGCTGTACAAATTAGGCAAAGAAAATAAAGTCCTCCTACTCTGGGTGTCCGTACACCAAAGGATAGAGGACAATAAAAAAGCAAACGATCTAGCTAGAAAAAAGATCCAATACTCCACTAATTGAACCAGAACCGTTCTGCTTTCTAAGAGGAAACCAGCTTAAAAAGAGTCAACTCAAGAACCTGGAAGACTCCATCCGTAACCTGGAAGAGGAATCCTCCATTGGTCTAAGACACTCGAAAAAGTTTCTCAGAACTTACGATCGAGACAAATCAAAGATTTTTCTTGATTTAAAAAGATTTTTCTTGATCAAAGAATTTTCTTGATTTTCTTCGGATTGCCACGAGTTACATCCTGTACATTAGGTTTAGTACACATAAAAATGTACTTGTTTTGTAATCAATGTAATCTTATAAATACGGCTCAAACTGTACAATTCGTTTGAGTCCAATGTAGATCTTAGAGCTGTTAACTTCGGTTTTTATTAAATAAAACATTTTTTAAAAACAACTTGTCTCGAGTGTCTCGATTAACTCACGGGGTTTCTAACAGAACATTGTCTCCTCAACGAACATCTCAGTAGATTGAAGCTGAGAAATAACAGCGAATGCAGATTCTGAAACCAAACCAAACCTAACTGAGTACGCCGAAACGACAATCGTTCGCGGCTGATGTCGGAGATGGAGAGCTTGCTTCTGTGGAGCCGTCTCAGATACTGGCTTTCGTTAAAGCCCTGAGACTGTATGATGAATTATAACTCGTTATAACTCAAGAAAAAGGAACAGAATCTCTAAGTTTTTTCTTTTAACTGCGACCTTATAGATCTAAAGGTCGCAGTTAAAAGAAAAAACTTAGAGATTCTATAAAAAAAAGCTAAAAATGATTGTTGGAAAACAATTTGTGAACCATTGACTGTGATTTGGAAATGGATACAAAATTGTAATGAAGAAATTACATGGATTCAAATCAAATCCGAAACTCACTATGAGTTTTACGGAAAAAGTAGTTAGTAATTTATTTCCAAAACACAATGCTGTAATATTTAGCTGTGATATTAGTGATAAGATTATTAGTTTTAGTCAAAAAGAACTGAAAGAAGCCTGTAATAAGATTAAAAATAACAAATCCCCTGGACCTGGAAAAGTGCCCGTTGAAGTATTAAAAATTATAGCAGAACTAAACCCTAAGTATATACTTTCTGTATACAATCAAACGGCTTATGAATTCAAGTTTCCTATTGATTGGAAAAAGGCTAAATTTATTTTATTACCTAAAATAAACAAAGAAATTCATGATCCAACAGCATACAGACCCATTAGCTTACTGGACGTAGAGGGAAAGCTCTACAAACATTTGATATTGGGAAAGCTAAAAGAAGAACTCTCGCAGCCCGATAAAAATCTCTCCGAAAAACAGTACGGCTTTAGAAAGGGTCGACAAACTGTTGATGCCATACGTGAAGTACTCAAAATTGCGGATGATGCTGCAAACTTTGCTCCTCAGAACCGAAGAATCTGTGGAGTTATCACCCTTGATGTGCAAAATGCATTCAATAGCGCATCATGGCAACAAATCCTAGAGGCACTAGATAGAAGAGGTATCGAGAAGAACTTGATTAAGATCATATCATCATATCTTTCAGATCGGTCAATACAGATGGAAGCTGAAAATATTACAAAAACGCTAACCATAAATAGTGCTGTTCCGCAAGGCTCAGTTTTGGGTCCCACATTGTGAAACATTTTATATGATAATTTGCTTAAAGTAGAAATGCCTGAAGGTGTTACATTAATAGGGTTTGCAGATGACGTGGCTATGGTAGCAGTAGTCAAAAATGAATGTATAATAATGGATGTTGTTAATACCTCGCTGCTCAGAACATGTAAATGGCTGCTTAGCAGAAACTTGAGATTGGCCCCGCAAAAGACCGAAGCCGTTCTCCTAACCACTAAAAGAAAGTTATCTCCTATAACGTTTCAGATAGCAGACACTACAGTTATTCCAAAACAAGCTATTAAATATTTAGGCGTATGGCCGGACACAAAAAGAACCTTTGCCGAGCATATTAATAAAACTATACAAAAGGTCGAGGGTACCACACGTTTATTAAGTCGACTTTTACCAAATATCGGAGGACCAAAATCGTCTAGAAGGAGGGTTCTTATGGGTGTGGCGCACTCACAAATTCTGTATGCGGCTCCAGCGTGGCACAAAGTGACAGAAAATAAACTTGTGCAAAACTAGGTAGGATTCAAAGAACTGCATGCATCCGAGTTGCATGTGCGTATCGGTCAATATCGAGAGAGGCCGTAAATATAATATCAAAAATTCCCCCCATAGAACTGCAAATAATAGAAAGGCTTGAAGTTTATGAGGGTATTGCAAAAGATGAAGCCCGAAAGAACTTAGTGAAACGCTGGCAGCAAAAATGGGACAACGGAAAGTACGGACGCTGGACACACAAGCTTATCCCAGACATTGAGACATGGCTAAACTCGAAAGGTGAAGTGTGGACTATTATTTAACGCAAGCACTTTCAGGACACGCGTGTTTTAGGCAGTATCTCTACAAACGGAAAAGATCTAGTACTGATCTGTGTAAATACTGTGGAACAGTGGACGACGTTGAAGATAGCCTATACTACTGTTTCCGATGGAGTCAACAAAGACATCAATTCCAAATACGCTCAGGACTAACATTTAATATTTCTAACATGATGGAAAGTCTAGTCATGAGCACAGAATCTTGGGAAGGTGCATATAGGACTGCCAGAGAAATAATCTCTACCAAATATCATGCAACATCGTTGGTATTGAAGGTGTCTATGCAAGATTTTTTCCCAATTCATCAAAAAAAAAATAAGGTCGCAGTGATTAAGTCCCCTTCTAAAAATTCTACATTCTACATGTCTATCTAAAGTATGCCTTAATATTAAACTCGATCAACAATTACGTACACAACTCAAAAGAAACGAAAAAAAAATCCAATAAAACTCCATCTACCTCGAACGACATTGCCTAATATTCCATTTCGAAGATCGAATCAAATGTCGTCCCGTTCAAAGGAAAACGAAAAACGATCTCATTTGAAAACAAAACATCGAGCGCTGAAAGCGAGGTTTTCCCCATAAAAGGAAATCTTTTTACAATGGAAAGGACAAATAGCGCTCCATATACTTCCGCGTCTAAAATCGTCCCGTTTTTTTCCTTGCTCTTTCTTGATTTATCGGCCCCACAAAAAGCATACGCCACCCCCTGATATATCTAACCTGTATCCAGGGCCCCGTGAATACGACTCCTGCCACGTGATACTTCATCTTACGCTTTTGCTCCATATTCTCTATCATTTCCTTACGAGGCAGGGATTTTTCATTTGCTTTTCCTTATTTCCGTATGTCGCGGGAGCAGTGATACTGGAAAATAAGAAATATGTGCTTTATTTAATAGTCTAAATCTCCACTGTGATGTTATTACTTTTTGGTAGCTTTATATCAATAATGCCACTTTATCTAAAAACCTTTATCGATAATATCATTAGAATGCCACGTCATCTAAAAAAGGAAATATTCGACCAATGTGTACTACCAGCCCAAGCAGCATTTGGACGTCGGGACAACGTTGTGTCACGCGACCAAACGTCGGGGCGCAACGTCGGCACAACCTCGTGCCCACTCTAGAAGGCCAGTGCAAATAATTTTGAATTTGCAAAAATTTTTAGAAAGCTGCGACCATTGAAAATAGTTAGCATTAGTAACCCTTATTAACATACTAAAAGTCCCCATTTGTCGGGTGTGTGCGTCATCAAAAAAAATCGGCCGCCATCTTGAATTTTGGTACTTTTTGGGAAAAAATGTTAATAACTCGAAAACCGTGCGTTATAGCAAAAAACTCCAAGAGATAAAAATTAAAGAGAATAAAAAACTCTATCAGAATCAATAAAAAATAGTTTATTATCATAACGCAGTGACGTACAAAAAAAATTTGAAAATCGAGCAATTTTTAAAAGGAATCACCGAAATGCAAATTACTAAACTTTTAAGCTTATTAACAAATAACATGGATATTTAGCATCAATTCAACTAAAATACAATCCTTGTGACATTTTCAAGAAATATTTATTGGTGTTTTAATAATATTTCAAAATTAACAAAAATTGTAAAAGCTATTCTTTACTAAATACATGTGTACTAATAATGTACGAAAGCAGCCTCCACCTTGTCCCGGTCGGGGCTATTTGCACTTAAACCAAGGTTTCTTTGTTACCATTTTGTAAACAACTTCTTTTTAAAAATACATACAGTGAGAGTTTGAAAAATTAGGCTACAGGTTGGAAGAAAAAAATAAAATCTAAAGTACTTGCGAATGTCTTTTTGACATAAATATCATCTACGATCTTAACACTTTTTCATTATGATAAATACATTATAAATATACCCCTACAAATCGAATAACAATAATTCAAATTATGACCATTTTAATAAAAATGTGTTACTAACTTGTAACCTAACTTTTCAAACTGTCATCTCTAGAAAAAAAATGAAGTTTACAATTTTATTCGATTTGTTCTTCATCGACCGAGATTTCTTTGTTGTCGCAAGAAATACCATTACAGTTACCACACAAGCTTGAACAGGGCATATTGGATTTTAAACATGTACATAGTTTATTACATCCAGATTTGCAATTGCAGTAAATCATTTTCAATACAAATTCTGATGCCACTGCGTTTGACGTTGTTTTTAGAACAAAGGTATCCGTTTTTTTAGTCCATCCCCATTCTGTTGCCTCTTTTCCGTTATTTAGCCAATACTGCATTTGTAAATGATATATAATAATGATTTTCAGCTGCGTTAGTTGTTGGAGGTAAGGTAGCTAAACCAAAATTTTTACTAAGTACCTGACGAGATGTAAGGGTTTTATATTTATAATACCTCAACTGATCTAAATCTTTTGCTAGTCTATGTCGACCATATAATGAAAATAAGAATGTATTTCCAGCTTCGACTAGCTCAGATTTTTGTGCTGCAGGATCTAAAAAAATGGATGTAATTTGTCGCAGATGGGGATCTTTTTGCAACGTTTTGAGAGTCGCCAGTTTACCTTTTTTAAACAAGCACGAGGTTGTATCACACCCTCATATAGCATGTGCAAATAAGAGTGAATGCTTCATGTCACCAATCTTGTTCTGCATATTACCGATGTCAGTTACTCTGTGAGGTTTGGACGATTTTTTTTTCCAGGCCGAAGCATAAAAATAGAATTTTTTGTCCGATAATGCAGTAATAAAACTAACAAATCAGTATCTGTAGTCTAATTATTCAAACTGTCACTGTATTTTTAAAAACAAGTTGTTTACAAAATGGTAACAAAAATACCTTGGTTTAAGTGCAAATAGCCCGATCGGGACAAGGTGGAGGCATCTTTCGCACATTATTAGTACACATGTATTTAGTAAAGGATACACTTTTACAATTTTTGTTAATTTTGAAATATTATTAAACCACCAATAAATATTTCTTGGAAACGTCACAAGGATTGTATTTTAGTTGAATTGATGCTAAATATCCATGTTATTTGTTAATAAGCTTAAAAAATTAGTAATTCGCATTGTGATTAGTTTTAAAAATTGCTCGATTTTCAAAAAAATTTTGTACGTCACTGCGTTATGATAATAAACATTTTTTTATTGATTCTGGTAGAGTTTTTTATTCTCTTTAATTTTTACCTCTTGAAGTTTTTCGCTATAACGCACCGTTATCGAGTTATTTACATTTTTCCCAAAAAGTACAAAAATTCAAGATGGCAGCCGATTTTTTTTGATGACGCACACACCGGACAAATGGGGACTTTTAGTATGTTAATAAGGGATACTAATGCTAACTATTTTCAATAGTCGCAGCTTTCTAAAAATGTTTGCAATTTCAACCTGGTAAATGTCATAACTGCACTGGGGTATAGTCTGCACTAATTTGGAGAATAATTTTTGGGTCGAAACGACGTTGGATACCTACGTTGGCTAGCAGCCTAATTTAGTACAAACTGCAACGTTGTTTAAAATCCTAATTCACAGAAATACAAAACTATAATAATATATTAAGTCGCGTTTTATCCTAAATTGGGATAATTATAGTAAATATATTATTTTTATGATTTAGTTAGAAACATACGCCAGATGGCAGTAAAGGAAAACAAAACAACAGTATTTAAGTGTGGAGGATGTTTGAAGATCATAATTATTGAAACACTTTAACCAACTGTAACTCGTTACCCAAGGCAAAAAAGTTAAACGCAAACAACTTTATTGATAAATGTATTGTTTCTACTTTGAAAAATACTAATAGGCCTTAAAATTAAAGAAGTTTTAAAAAATTTCTTGATTTTTTTTTAGTAAAATGTGAATAATTTATTCGCAGTCGAAAAAAAATTGTTTCCGCGTGTTGTTTAGGGTCAAATATTTCAAGTTAATATATTCAAAAAGCAGGAATTGCTATTTTAGGGACGAAACATTTTCTTATTCAACAACATGGCGTCTTTCACTTTGTTGTTTTGGAGATTAAGATGGAGTAGTTCGAGTAGTCGCATACCTGGACTAATAAAGTCGCAGTTCAGCCTTATAACAGGTAGTATACTAGTCGCGAGATTGCCAAATTTAGTCATCCTACAGTCTAGCTTGTGCCGCACTCTAAATAAACGAGGGAGTGGATGAAGTATCGGTAATATATCGATGTATATTTAAATTTAGTTTTATATGTGCCTTTCTTACGTCCCATTTTAATTAATTTTTTTTTATAAAGACAAAAACAGCACTGAACTGTCTGACCGAACAGAACAATGCAGTGAAAATTAAGATTTAAGGTTATGGTTCAATACAGTTGCAAAAAGGTAGTGGCTCGACGTCCTACCAACGTAAGAATAAGGAAATCTAAACAACGTTGGAATTAGTACGACGTTTGCACAACGTTGGAATAGGTCCTGAAAGTGACGTCGGAAAACCCTTTATTGCCCAACATTGTAACTACGTTGTCCGAATCACCTAAAGATCACTTAAGCAAAAAAGGTTACAAGACAACCTTTATTCGACGTCGCAGAAGCGTTTACTTTGTTGTAGTACTAGTTCAACGTCGGCACAACGTTACAACGTTTACATTTATTTTAATACCCAAGGTACGGAGCTAACTATTTTTTGTAACTAATCAAACGTTGTGTTAGTAAGTAACATGTGGTCGCAAGTCGTGAAAATGCTACTTGAGAGTGATGATCTATGCATGCCTCAGCAAAGACGTTGAAGCTCTCTCTTGAGGCTCTTAGCAGCGCCTCAAGAGCATTCTAGAAATTAAAATACAGGGTTTTCTACAATCATGACTTGAACACAAAAACGAAACTTGCGGTGTACCGAGCGATAATAATTCACACCATGTTATATGGAAGCGAAACCTAGGTGCCATACCGCCGACACATCAACGCATTAAACAAGCTGCAACAGAGACATCTTAGACAACTCTTAAGAATAAAATGGTTCCATCATGTCTCAAACGTATCGGTCCTTGAAAAAGCTAACTGCGAGAGTATTGGAGTCATGATTATAAAGTCCCGCTTAAGATGGGCTGGTCACTTATGCAGAATGCAAGAAAACCGCATACCAAAATCTCTGCTTTACGGTGAGCTTGTAGACGGTAAGAGGAGGCCGGGTGGACAACTCAAAAGGTTCAAGGATATTTTCCACGAAAACTTAAAGGGTATTAACAAGCAGAATGAGTGGGAAGAGGCAGCTCACAATAGAACGGAATGGAGAAGAATTGTAAAGTCAGTTAATGACAACCAAAAAGTAAAGAGGCAACAAAGCAATGAGATTTTTGAATGTCTGGAGTGCGGTAGACAGATAATATCACGTATCGGGCTTTTCAGTCACAGAAAAGCTCATGAAAGAAAACGCTTTGCGTGACCATTTTCTGATGCGTGTCAAATACTCGTCAGCGAGGTATGTCTATGCATGCGAGTATGTATGCGAGCGGTATGTATGTCTATGCATGCGAAGCCTGGACACTTAAAACGCACATCATAAGAAAACTGCAGGTCGTACAACGCCCAATGGAACGAAATATGCTGGGAATAACCAAGAGAGACCGTAAAAGCATAGAGTGGACAGTGGATATGACAAAAGACCCAGGTATCAGGAACAAATCTCTCAAGTGGTATAATGGGCAAGACACATGGGACGGACAACAGATGGACCACAAAAATACGATACCCACGAGGAATTAAGAGACCTAGAAGAAGACCGAACCTGAGATGCGACCATGATTTTAAGAAATTAGCAGGGAAAATGCCAACAATAGACAACAATGGGCCCAACTACAAAGAGATTATTTAAATATGTGGGAAAAAAACCTAAAAAACGAAATAATCCACTAGATTTCTACTTCTGGGCCACTTGAAAGCTTTGGTTTACTCAGTGCCGATTAATACTGAAGAGCAACTACGGCAACGCATTATTGACTGTTCCAATCAAATTTGGACAACACCAAGTATATTCCACAACGTACATAGATCTTGGAGCAGATGTCTGCAGTGAAATGAATGGTGGTCACTTTAAACATTTACTATGAATGAATTAAGGAATGCATTACTTTAATAAGGAATTTTGGTAATTGGTTTATTTCATTTTTAAAGCAATAAGATGTTTTAAAACTCATGAAATTTTGATTTTCCAATTAATTATTTAATAACTTCTTGGTTACTTTTGAACGGCCATAACTTTCATAAGTTTATGTTGATTAACCAGTTAGCAACCCATCAGAGCAAACTTTATGCCTTCAATTTTCTCGATAACCATCGCTCTGGGCGATGTACAACAAGAGTACCTTTTTTCTAGGAAAAAGTATGTAGTTTTCAAAAAATGAACCCACGTTCCAAAAAAAATAACCTCAAAAATGTTATTCACGAAATAACCCCCTACCCTTGCAAAAACTACCCTTTTCGCTTTTCCAAATAATTTTTCAGTATCACCATTTGATTTAGGGTCAAAATTTATAGCAGAGGATTTTTTTTCGAAATTTTATCTCGTTTTTTCAGCCTGCAATTTCAAAACAACCGTTTTTTAAATTCACCCTTTTAGTGCCCCTAACTCCCTTAATATGCATTTTGCCCTCTATACTTATAGGAACTTTTTTTACAATTTTTACTTATTTTTACCCCTGATTTTTTTACACCATTTCAATGACACCCTGTATATGTTCAAAATTTCTTGTAATTGCTACGTTTTTGCAACTAGAATGCAGTCATTAGCGTATTGAAGTTCTACGATGAATTTTGTACGTATTTTTTCCCTGAATCTTTTTATGTTCAACAGACCGCCGCGCCGTCGTATCTGTATATGCCCATTCCTGCAGTTTGCTGTCCACTATAATGGAGAGCACTGCCATGAAGAAATGTTATCAAGTATGTAAAGGTGTGTTTTACGATATCGGTATGAAATAAAAATTGCAATAAAAATATAACTTATTTATGACAATCGTATTTACAGAAATTATTCGATTGTTAAAACGTATTGAACCCGAAAAATTGTCAACGGAGACTGTTTAAAGGCAATTAGTTCCGCCCATATATATCTGTTTTTCCTCGGCAAATATATCTGTCCGGGAAATATAAAAGCGGTCAGATAAAGTCAAAACGTTTCATTTCGACCACAAACGCTGCATATAATTTATTACCGCGGCACGGTGGGCCTTATTGTGTGCCTGTCGTTGATTAATAACATATTGTCGAAACGGTACGAAACGTTTTTTTTTATTCCTGCGAGGAAAATTATAAATTAGTTACGCTCGAAATTTACGAGCGACGCTGCTTTGGCTTAATAATGTGATACTTGCAGAATAGCCCAATAATTTTAGACTTTTTTAACAGAAAAAAAATCTTTTGACGCAGTTAGTTTATGTTTGACAAGTATGCTCTGATTATAGTTGGCAGTTGGAATCTTCAATGTTAGAACAACAAAATAAAACAGTAATTTACTCCTCCTCCTTCCTACTACTATATAAGAGTATGATGCCATTATGATATCGCATTTATGGTGTCTCTCCATGTTGTTCTGTCTTGCGCAGCAGTACTGGCCTCGTGCAGACTACGACCTATTATTGTCTTCATTTGGTCCACCCAACGGTTTGGAGATCTCCCTCTAGGACGTTTCCCGTTCACTTTTCCCTCCACAATTAGTTTTTCTAGGCCATTGGTGTTCCTGGATATGTGGCCAAAGTATCTTAAGTATGACTGATTTATTGATATCGACAGTCTAGATTCGACATTCAGTTGTTCTAGTATTGAAATATTTGTACGGTGAGCTGTGTACGGCATTCGCAGCATCCGTCTATAACACCACATTTCAAAAGCATCGATTTTACGTTTCATTGCCAACTTCAATGTCCAGGTCTCTGAGGCATAAGTGGCAATGGGGAAAATTAGGGCTCTTAGTAGTCTGAGTTTGTTGCTAATTGAAATGGCTGATTCTTTCAATATTTTATTGAGTTTGGTCATGGAATTACGTGCTATACACAGTCTTCTCTTGATTTCTGCGTCACATCCTCTTTTGTTTGATATCAAGGAGCCGATATATATATATATATATATATATATATATATATATATATATATATATATATATATATATATATATATATATATATATATATATATATATATATATATATATATATATATATATATATATATATATATATATATATATATATATATATATATATATATATATATATATATATATATATATATATATATATATATATATATATATATATATATATATATATATATATATATATATAATGTCAGGATAATATATATATATATATATATATTTTTTTTTTTTTTTTTTTTCGTGGGGGAAAAATCTGCAAACCAGAGACCGTAAGTGGTACTGTCGGGGTGGTTGAGGTACCTTACCGACTAAAAAACCTCCACAAACCGCTTTGAGTATCTCCCCAAGGAACTACCTTTCGGCATTACTTCTGGGGGAGGCAGTTTTATTGTGATGTTACAGGTAATTGAGCACTTCAGTCAAAGTTGGACACTAGCGAGTGTGGTAAGTACAAAGCAGTACTAGAGCAGTATGGTAAGTACACTCAAATTATTCTTCTTTTTTTTTACTTTCCAAACCTTTTGGCTTCGTTTTCCTTTGCAGATATCAGCGCCTCCATATATTCCCGGACTGCTTTCCAGTTCTCATTTGACTTAAGCATCGTTGGAACCAAGTTAGTGTAAGTTAGTTTCTCTGTATTTAGACTCTCCATTAATTTATTTCTTTCATAGGTCCACCTTTTGCATTCCAGGATTGTGTGCTCTGCTGTGTCGTTATCGTGGTCACCGTAGATGCATTTTGGACTATCGGTAAGTTTCATTTTATATAAGTAATTCTTGAAGCATCCGTGTCCTGATAAACATTGTGTCATAGCGTAGGTAACTTCTCCATGGCTCCGGTCTATCCAGTTTCTTATATGTGGTATAAGTTGTCTTGTCCACTGCGCTTTCCCGTCTACATTGTATTTCCATCTGTCGCTCCATGTGTTCAGTATTTTTTCCCGGTTATACTCTCGCTATCTATTCGGACACGCCTTTCTCTGCATCCTCTCTTGTATTAGAAGATCTATCGGTATCATGCAACTAATTACTTCTGCCGCATCTGCTGATATAGTGCGGTACCCTCGACATATTTGCAGCGCCAATCGCCTTTGAACTGCCCTCAACCATTCCCTATTCTTCTTCACTTCAACGGCCCTTCCCCAGACCTCGGAAGCATACAGAATGGTAGACGTCTGAACGGCGGCCAACGTTCTGCGCTTGGTTTCCCCCATAATGGACCAGTTCGGCATAAGTTTTGTTAGCAGTATACATTGCCTCTCTGCCTTCGCTGCAACCGTGCGTATGTGCTGAGTAAAGTTACCTCCAGCCTGAAACGTTACTCCAAGGTATTTTACTGTGCTTTTAAGCACAATGACTTTGTCCTTTACTAAAATGCCTCGGCCTGACAATTTGCGGCCTCCTACGAGTGCAACACATTCTGTTTTTTGAGGGGCAATTTCCAATCCTACCTCCTCCATCCAGGAACATACCTGGGACGTTGCCTGTTCTGCTATCGCAGTTATTTCCTCCGCGCTTCTAGTCCTAATAATTAAAGCAATGTCATCAGCGTAGGCCAGTACTTCAGTTCCATAGGGGAATTGAAGCCTGAGAAGTCCGTCATAGAGAATATTCCAGAGAAGCGGACCTAGTATGGATCCCTGGGGCACGCCTTTTGTCATTTCCATAGCGCAGTCTGCCACCAGAATCGATCGATCACTTAAATAACTCTTGATGCCTTCAATTAAATACTGGCTAACATTCCAATATGACGTGAGTTCATTTATTATTACTTTCTAGGATGCTGTGTTGAAAGCATTTTTAACATCTAATGTTATAAGCAGCATCACGTCCCTGTTTGTCAAGCTAATGTCCTTCAGATTTTTATCATTTTTGTAACCTTACTAAGTGGATCTACTGTACTCATTCCTTTTCTAAAACCAAACTGTCTCTTATTCAAACCTCCTTTTTGTTCTATTTCTTCTTCCAATTTTGTCTTTAGGGTCATTTCCAGAAGTTTACCCATAGAATCCAATAAGCATATAGGTCGGTATGAAGATTTATCAGCTTCCTTTTTTGGCTTTTCCACAAGTACTAATTGTGCACATTTCCATATTTGTGGGAAGTTAGCAGCCTTGATGAGGTCATTAAAGAGGTTGGAGATAATTTTGGGTTGTTCCTCGGCCAAGATTTGGACAACCTCGACCGGTATGCCATCCGGTCCCGGTGCCTTGCCTCGTTTAAGATTTCGTGCTGAATTTTGTATGTCTTCATCAGTAATTAGGGGGAAGTGATCATAATGTACCTTGGTCCATTTAATACTCTCGCTTTTGGGAAACAACCTCTGCGCTTCTTGCAGCTGCGTCTTTTTATGAATCGCACGTCTGACCTTTATTTTCTTGGTTACGATCTTGTATGCCTGTCCCCAGATGTCCTCTTCCAAATTGTCTAACATGTCTCTCCATAACTGCTCTTTTGATTTTAGAATCTTCTTCTTAAGGGTACTGCGCGCTATACGGTACTCTGTTTCGGCTTCATTTGAATTCGTCTGGGATAATTCATTTCTGTGCGATCTGGTAAGAGTTCTTCTAGCTCTCAGACATTGTTTTCGGGCGTCCGCTATATCGCTATTCCACCAGTATGCTGGTTTTCTATTATATTTTGAAGATTGATTTTCTAAAGTTTCTCGACATACTTTTTGCAAACATTTAATGAGTTCCTCTCCTCCAACATTTTTATAGGTTGGTATGTTGTTTCTTATTGAAAGCTTTACCTTCTCCTCTTTGTCTAGCTTAAAATTCCAGCGCGTCTTCAGAATATCTCCTCTCTCCTTCCCATCATTAATCCCAAATTCGAACTTTATTGTTCGATGGTCGGAAAGATTTTCCTCAGTCAAAACGCGCCAATTTCTCATCAGTACCATTGCTCTTGTCGTACCAAAGGTAACATCAAGATGTGATCTGCTGTTTCTTCGCACAAAAGTTGGTTCATCTCCATTATTTGCGACTAACAGGTCATTTTGAGCCAGCCAATCTGCAACGAGCCGTCCTCTGGCGTCTTCTTTTGTAGATCCCCATAGAGGAGATTTAGAATTAAGATCGCCGACAACTATTGTTGGTTTACTTCTACACACGTATTTTTCTACATCTAATAAAACCTTATCTAAGTAACTTAATTCTACATTTGGTGACACGTAACACACAATAACAATACAGGTCTGAAACTCAACACACACAAAGTCATTCCCCGTTTGTATATTTATCACAGCAGTCCTATCACATATATTTCGGATTATCACAGCAGTATTTAAGTTACGATCACAGATATACTCTTTTTCTCTGACTAGCGATTTATTTGGCTCAGTAATCAGGAGAACATCGCCGTCTATAGTGTCCTGCCAGAGCAGGTCATGTGCCGCCCTACTTCGATTTACATTTAACTGGGCAAATTTTAGCAGAATTTTTAAGGTTGTTTTTGCTCTTTTCTAATATCCTCTACCATTTTCTTGTAAGCGGGACACGCCATCGTCCCTGCTGTATGTCCTTCTTTGTCACACTGATAACACTTAGGTAGATTTTGGCATTCTACTGCTCTGTGCCCCTCTTCGCAACACCTGAGACATTTGGTTTTCATGTGATCGGTTTTACCACACTTATCAGCAAAATGTCCAAAATCGTAACATCGATAGCATTTTGGTGGTGTCAAAAGCTCCATTACCTTACAACTTGTCCACCCAATTTTAATTTGTCCTGATGTCAACATCTCTAGTGCGGGCGCTTCGGCTAGCGTAACTATGGCTGTTCTTTTGTCTCTCCTTCTTTTGTCTACCAATAGTTTAATTTCAAACGAAGTCGTTTTGTAATTTCTTGTATAGCTAACTTTATATCTTCTTCTGTGTTAATAATATCAATACGTCTAACAATAAGAGTTTTCTTTTTTTCTGGCCGTTTCAACCGTTCCTTGTTCGCCCAAATTATTGGCAACAGCCTGTCGGAATTTGTTATCACCCTCTTCTTCTTTTGATCTAAACTTTATTGTTAGTGCACCACGATTAATATTGATTCGTTGAACTTGTACACCCATATCATCTAGATTAATGTTCTGTTGCATTTTTCTAGCAGTTTCTTCTAGTGTCGTTTGCTCATTATTCAGTTTGATTTTTATTATTTCAGATTTTCTTTGTCGGGGCTGTCTCCATTCTTCCGTATTATTCTTAGTCGAGGTGTCCCCTTTCGGAGTTGTTTCTTCTGTATCAGGCTTCCTTTGTCCCTTAACGTAAGGTAAGTAATAAATATTAGCATTTACTTCGTGTCTGTATACGTATTCTAAAATTTTCCGAGTAATACTTGCATGCTCGGTCCCATCTATCACATAGCATAAGTTAGACAAATCTCTATTTTCACATACTTGCTTTGTTTTCTCAATCCCTTTGGTTAACTGTACTACGAAGTCTTCCATGGTGCTTTCTTTGTTTATGCCTATTGCAAATGTGTGCTTTTCTTCCTCTTCTGTTAAAGCTGAATCCGTTTCTAAACTGGATTTCTTGATATTTATCAAGATATTTCCTGCTTGTAAATGTCCATTTTCTATTGCACTCCTTAGCTGGGGTTGCAAAATTCTACCTAGTCTTTTGCTGTCACTTTTTTCTAATGTAGTGTGTACAATTACAGCAGTACTCTGGTCTTTTAGTTGATTTGCCCCTAGAGGCCTGGTATTTATGAAAGACGATTCTGGCCAATCTTTTTTAATCAGTGTTACTAAATCTTCCAAATCACTACACCTGCTTAATTCTTTCCTTATATCTTCTGCCTGCTCTATTTCACTCCACCCCCTGTCATTTACTGGTGTTTGTGTAGAGGATTCCGTCATATTTTTCTCTGTAGGCCTTGCAGTCTGTAGGTGACTACTTCGATGTATGCCTTCAAGCATTTCTTTCATACTCGTGGTTGACATCTGAGTGACGATGCTTCTTAGTTCTAGTGCTTTTGTCTTAACTGAACGTTTAGTGGTTGCGTTATCAGTAACCTCCTTGCCAAGTGCATTGGATACTAATTCTAAAGATTCCATGAGCCTCTTGAACTTGTTATACAGCCTTTCCTTTTCTTTCTCTATATTATCACTTTCTGATAAGTTATTTGTATCAAACACTTCATTTTCTAATTTTCTTTTCTTTGTTATAGATTTACCAGAGGTATCATCCCAGGTCATGTCTATTTGACTGTTGTTTAGTGATCGTCTGGTAGCCGGAGAATCGAATATGTTTCCCCATACAGATACTGGCGATTTACTAAGTATAGTTTTGCCTCTTTCAGTTCTGGGTGTTCCAGTAGCATTTTCCATTATCTGGGCCTGGTTCCCTACCTCAGATAAATAGCAGTCGCTGGATGACGGTCGGGTGGGGCCTGCTACGTCACCCACAACACCGACCGGCACTGGAGTATCCCTCTCCTGCACCGTAAACGAATAACTATTTTTGTTACTAGCCATGAGTTATATTTTCTTTTTTCGTCTCTATATTGCAGCCGCCTCCACAGGAGAAACAGACGCTGACCTTCATGCCGCCCACTATGAGACAGACGCGTGAAGGGTTTTTTATATATATAGAGCTGTCCTTAGCTTCACTGCTCTTCTCAGACCTTACCGACAAGGTTAGCTAGAAAGCGTTAAAGCTTCTGCCGGCATCGCTCATCAAGTCATTGCAGCTACTATGCCCCACCACCAACGACAAGGTCTCACAGCTCCACGGTGGGGATATATATATATATATATATATATATATATATATATATATATATATATATATATATATATATATATATATATATATATATATATATATATATATATATATATATATATATATATATATATATATATACGATATATATATATATATATATATATATATATATATATATATATATATATATATATATATATATATATATATATATATTGATCTACAACTTCGAAACCTGCTATTTCTGTTTTATTCGTGGGTTCTCGATCAATAATCATTAATTTTGTTTTTCTTTTATTTAGTTTTAACCCATATCTCTCGCTGACCACCTCTAATTTGTGCATAATGGATTTTAATTCATTAGCGGAGGATGCGAGTATAAGTGTATCAACTGCGTACCTTAAATTTGTTATTTGTTTACCGCCTTGTTATAGTGATACCGCCGTTGTAGTCTTCCATAACTTCCCTCATTATAGATTTGCCACATATATTGAAAAGTAAGGGAGTTAAAATGGAGTTAAAATGCATCCCTGACGCACTCCCGCCTCCAAGTCATCTAAAATGGTGTTATTTACTCTTATTTTTCCTCTGCTGTTCTCGTACAGACCTCGGATCAGCTGGATAAGGTGTTGAGGAACTCCCATTTGTAGTACAGACCAAAGTCTGCTCCACTTAATACAATCAAATGCTTTGCTGTAGTCCACGAAACACAGATGAGTCGGGATGTTAAACTCATACGCTTACTCGATAATTTGTCGGACGTTTAATATTTGTTCTTTAGTACCTTTGCCGGGCATGAAACCTGTTTGCTCTTCAGATATTTCTTTTAGAATAAAGTATTTTAGACGGCTATTGATAATGTGCAGCAGTACTTTGCTAGTGTGATTGATAAACGCTATCGTTCTATAATTAGCGCAGTCAGTAGGGCAGCCTTTCTTGAAAAGTGGTATAAACAGTGATTCAAATAACAGTGGTAGAAACAGTATTTTACTATTATACACCAAAACACTTTACTTTTTATACTGGTCGCGCGTTTTGCTAACTGTCACCCTTAATTGAAAGAATTGGGAAGATACGCAACCTAATGGGCAAATTCGTGACAAGGCTGATTTTATTTCCTTTTAGTCTCAAGTGCAGTACTGTGGAGCCTCTACTCGTTCTACGGCCAACGCATAAAACACTCAAATTCTCTAATTCGGCTAGAGAAGGCATATCGAAGACGGTGTGGAACTGAAAGCAACAGTGTTGTCATAATAAAATGTGTAATATCTGTAATACGTTTGACGGAAACATCTTTAGATGAAAAATCTGCGTTTGTGTATTGAAAATGTATTCGTGTTAAACATAGAATAGACAATAAAAATAAAAAATCTTTTATGGGCACTGAATGTTTGGTATTATCGAAAAAAATCATTTAATTGGCTTGGAAATGACGACTATTGACATTTACCATAATATTTTACATATGAAATAATAGCGATCTTCGTTTCCAAGCCAACTCTGGCGCCGTTCTTTATTTAATCATATAATATTATACCGGGTGCGTCTCAAAAGTGACTCACCCATATAACTTTTTTATTTTTTCAGATAAAAAAATGAGATTTAGTATGTTAGTATATGACATAAATTAGGATTGATTGACGTATTCAATTGTTTTCGGTCACTTCCTGTTTCACCGGAAGTGACTACAACTTTTGATTTTTAAATGGCACTCTTGGTATATTTTTTTGATAGAAAATTACGCTCTGAATCGAATGACATATCATATGTCAACTTTTAACATTTTCGCTCAAAAACAAATTGTATTTTAAATTTCAATCTAGAGTGCTATGGCTGTGTTAAAAACACTAATTTTTGATCAAGGAGCCTTGGAAAAATAGATTTGATCGTCTAATATTTTTAGTGTCTTGTCCAGGCCGGTTAAAAGAGGCTTAAATCGTATTTTTAAACATATCTCATTTTTTTCAAATGGAACGAGGATGACTCATTAGCATAGTTGGAAGAAGCATTTTTTTACGAATAATTTGATACCATACATTTGGTATTTTGAGTCAAATTATCGTTATGAAGCGCATGTTAAAATTTCAAATAAACGGTATGCGAAAATGTCAAAGTTGACATATGATATGTCATTCTATTCAGAGTGTCATTTTCTATCGAATAAAGTAAAACAATACCGAGGGTGCGATTTAAATATCAAAAGTTGTAGTAATTTCCGGTGAAACCAGAAGCGACCGAAAACATTTGAATGTGTCATATACTAACATACCAAATCTCGTTGTTTTATCTGAAAAAATAAAAAAGTTATAGGGATGAACCACTTTTGAGCCGCACCCGGTATATTATAGTAAATTGTTCAATGATAGAAAATCCATATTATAAACGTATTGTACCCAAAATCCGCAAATCTACGTATTAATACGTAGTTCTGGCAACACTGTCTCCGGCAACCACCCACTCTGTCGACTGAAAGCAGAACTACAGTACAGTATTCTTCATCCGCTTCACTGTAAACGACTATCAGCGCGCAACGGCGCGGTGTAGAGCTAAACTAAATCTCGGACAGGTTCACAAGCGGTATCTCCAGCTCCGGCTACATTTTAGACAGGTTTTGTGCTACGAAATCGTCCATAAGGTTGTGCATCTTCTCATGCACTCTTCTTTATTCGATCAACGCTATCACGTTTTGCTAACTGTGTTAGCATCATCAACAGGTGATTAAAATTAAACTATTATTTAAAAAAAACTCTCAATTTATATATAATAGTTTCGTTTTAATCATCTGGTGATAGTTAATTGCTAACACGGTTCGCGAAAGGCGCGTCCAATGTTAAAATTAAAGTGCCACTCTAAAAATGTCTAGATTTGTCGACACAATGCACCTGGGTGCCACACTGTATCAGTGGGTACTGGGTCACCATTGTAATTTCTTGATCTACTAGTAAAATATAAAAAGAAACCTGGCGTCAAAAGTCCCAGACTTACATTTTCTTATTATTTTCATTCGTCGAATATTATCTAAAATTATTGGACTAAGATTTTGAGCGATAAGACGTTACCAAACCACGCGCATCCTGCAACATTTGAAACTATAGAGACGTGTCTACCATTCATTAGCTAATTATTTAAAAGCCTTAAACGTTCTCATACTGTGCATGAATAAAAATTAACTCTGAATTCTTCGGATTTCAGCTAATTAAAAGCAGTATTTTTTATTATCCTTTGGAATTCCGGGTTAAGATTTTTTATTGTTTATGAGTTTTACTACAATTACATGTTCAGCATTTTAAGTAATAAAAACCTGATAACTATACATATCTGACATTTGCTACATCCCTTTGGATGGAATCTATATTTCAGAGAATTTATTATTTAATAAAACGCTAAGACATACGCTAAACGCTAAAAATAAAAAAAATATCTCTGTCCTTGTTACATCTTGACCGCCGCCGAACGCCGTTGTGATTATTACGATGCCATTACGATTGGGCATTACGATTCTTTTTAGTGAATTGAATCACACAATTCAATTTCCCATATTGAATCGACTCCTACGATTCGTTCTTTTGAACGAATCACATGCACAATTTACGTTTCATAAAAACAAGAATCGTAACTGGCACTATCGGCGATAATTTGGTAGGACAATTACTTAACGGACCAGAAAAATAAATACACATTTCTTTCATTTGTTTTTCAACACTTTATGACACTGGCGTAATTGAATTGATTATTTTACCAATAGTATTAAATTATCAATCCAATTTATGTATAGTACTATTTATTAAAGACTTAATACTAATTTAATATTTTTAGAGCCATATTTTAATTCCGATTTGATAATCATAATAAATAGTATATAATACCGCATGATCGAAAAAAAAATGGCGTCCAGTTGGCTTTGAAATGAACATCGATGACATTCCCCATATCATTTTACATATAAAATGACAGCGATCTTCATTTTGTAACTATCGCTGACGCCGTTTTTTTTATGACATTGAGCAGAGACTAACAATGTTTATTTGGAGTTGCATAAAAACATGATTTCGTCTTTTAGTCTGACATTTAATAGTTGGTACTTAATTGAAATGAAGTTCAATACGCTGATGACTGTGCTCTAGTTGCAAATACGTTACAGCAATTGCAAGACATGTTGAACACATATACATGGGCATACGAGGCCTTGGGACTTAAGCTGAACATCGATAAAACTAAAATCATGTGCACTCCCCCGGAAGATCACAACAATGCTATAAAAATCGGAGATGAACTGTTGGAATATGTAGCGGAATTTAATTACCTCGGCAGTTTGATTTCGGAAAAGGCCAATATCGACTCTGAAATTCAGCACAGGATTAGCAGCGCCTCAAGAGCATTCTGGAAATTAAGACAGGGTTTTCTACAATCATGACTTGAGCACAAAAACGAAACTTGCGGTGTACTGAGCGATAATAATTCCCACCATGTTATATGGAAGCGAAACCTGAGTGTCGTACCGCCGACACATGAACGCATTAAACAAGTTGCAGCAGAGACATCTTAGACAACTCTTAAGAATAAAATGGTTCCATCACGTCTCAAACCTATCGGTCCTTGAAAAAGCTAACTGCGAGAGTATTGAAGTCATGATTACAAAGTCCCGCTTAAGATGGGCTGGTCACGTATGCAGAATGCAAGAAAACTGCATACCAAAATCTCTGCTTTACGGTGAGCTTGTATAGACGGTAAGAGGAGGCCGGGTGGACAACTCAAAAGGTTCAAGGGTATTTTCCACGAAAACTTAAAGGGAATTAACAAGCAGAATAAGTGGGAAGAGGCAGCTCACAATAGAACGGAATGGAGAAGAATTGCAAAGTCAGTTAAGAGCGACAACGAAAAAGCAAAGAGGCAACAAAGCAATGAGATTTTTGAATGTCTGGAGTGCGGTAGACAGATAACATCACGTATCGCGCTTTTCAGTCACAGAAAAGCTCATGAAAGAAAACGCCTTGCGTGACCATCTTCTGATGCGTGTCAAATACTCGTCAGCGAGTAATGGCGGTATGTATGTATGTATGTATGGTCCTTAATATTATTTTACCAAAAATATTAACGTGAAAATTAAATACCTTACAGATACTCCCGTACTAAGCACAGTATAAATAAGTTTTTTCCTGTAAATAACTTACTTATCGTTTTCATTTTTTGCCCATGATGTTTGTTTAGGGCTTTTGTTCAAGTCTAAATATTGGTGCCTGCACTTATGCCTTTATCACCGCCGGTGCCGCGTTTTAGAAACGAACGATCGCATTGTGATCAGATTCAATTCTCACGATTCTTTTTTACGGTTCATCGTTCAAATCTTATGGTTTCGTGCTGGTCACGATTCAATTGAACGAACCGTATTGTAAGTAATGAATCACTTCTCACGACTCTTTGAAAGCACGATCGCATTGTGATCCGATTCAATTCTCACGACTCTTTTTTACGGCTCATCGTTCAAATGTTATGGAGCCGTGCTGGCCACGATTCAATTGAACCGAACCGGGTTGCAAGCAATGAATCGAATCACACGATTCATTTTTAATACTAGTTCAAATGAACGGCTCGTTCAATCTTTGCCCACCTCTACGCCGAACGCGAGCCGGCGTCAACGAATTTTCCGGCTGCAATTACGTCTCACGTTTGCTGTTTAGTTGGTGGGTGATGCGGTTTTTTAAACACATCTTATTCGCGTTATAAAATTCTGAGTGCAGCTGTAAAATAGAAATAATTTTGCAATGATCCTTCAGTTCTATGGTGTATTCAGAAAAAATAAAAACTATTGAAGAAGGACCTCCAAAGCATATTTTGAATATTAATACTAAATTAAAATCGTGATACTCTGTTTTTTTCTCAGGTAAGATTCCGACAGACGATGACAGAAAAAAAGCAGGTGACGTCCCATACCAATCTATTTATTTTACTAAAAAAAGTTTCTAATATTTCTTAAGTTAACTATGGATGGGTTTAAATATAAATCCGTCATGCGTCGTCTCTTGTTGTTTTTAACTAGTTTTATTGGTTTATTTCAAAAATGGCAGATGATATTTAAATTTATTGGTTTGACGGAACGATGAACGACAAACGGACGCCGATGCGTATGAACACGCCTTTAGATTTTTGAGGCTTGTCAAAGTCTTGCCAAATTATAGGTTATAATTTTGTGTCAACTTATGTCAAATACCCTGTGTTTTGGAAGATGATGCATTTGATTCGTGTTATTACGTGTGTTTTGTGTCTTTTGAAGTCAAGTGGAGGAAAAATCGAGGGAAAGTTAACTGTAAACCCAGAGCACAGTTCACAGTTAATACTCCCTGCCCAGGCAGAAAGACTTATAGACCAATAAAGTTACCATCAATAAAGTTTGTATACCATCTCGCATCTCGTATATGGTACAAGGATCGTACTAAACATATACTAAAAGAACTAACACACGATAGGTAAGTAATCGATTTTAGTACTGCAGAAAAATAATGTAAAAAGGTACTGGTTTAAAGAAATTAAGAAGATTAAAGTTAATTAATCAGGTATAGGTAATAAGGTATAAACTTTGGAAGTGTTATTATTAATAAAATAGTTTGTTTTATTTATGTTGTTTTATTTATTCCTGTGGAATATTACAAATTTGTATTTGTACATAAGTTATATTGATAAATATAATAATAAATGCGGGAAGTTTCTTGAAGCTTGAAAGTAAGAAATTGTCCTTTTTTTATTTTTTTGGTATGTGGTGTTTTGTTCTTTTTTGTTTTCTATTAACACATACCGTTTTTTTTAAATAAAATAACTCGATTACATTTTTTCAGTTTTATACATTTTGTTTTTCACAATATTTTGAAGTAATCAATTGTCAGTCAAATTTTAAATATACCTAGGTATTAATTTCCTGCTATGCGTTCCAATTGTACCAACTTATTTCTTTGTAAAATAAAATAAACTACTTTAAAATTAAAATGACAGACACATCTATCATTGTCAAGGATCTTGTCGCTGGACAGACTATATTCGTCATTTTGGTATTTTTTTTATAAAAGCGAACAAACACTACAGTCGTTGTAAGGCACTGAAACTTTTTTATCGGCCTTGTCTACTATCTTATCCAACAGCTACGTTCACAGGCTTGTTTTTTTTTATCTAAATTTAGTTGTTTTTTAAATTGGTTTGATCATCTTTTTAACCCCTTGTATATTTTATTTTTGTAACTTCAAAATTAAAAACTTTAATTAAAAAAAAATATTGTGTTTGTAAAATGTCAATTTCAGTTACTTATTACATCCTATTTTGTATTGACGCCACGCTACGTCGCTGGTAAACATACAGGGTGAGTCTTCAATAAGTGCAAATATTTTTAGGGGTAGTATATTTCGACCCCAGAAACACGATTATGAAATTTTTTCGCGAAAAAGAAATTTTGAAAATTTGGTAATTTTTTTAGTTTTTAGTTAAAAACATAATTTCTTGATAATATGACAACATAAATAGTAGATTAAATTTACAAAAAAGAAAATCCAGAAAAAATTCAGTGGTTGTCAAAATTTAAGCAAAAAATCATCTTTTTTTGAATATTTCAAAGTAACATAAATCGGTTATATTGGACTTAGTTGAAAAACGATAGAGAGAAAATATGTTTCTTTTATAGAAAACTACCAGCTCTGAAAATATTCGCACTTTTTTAAGACTCACCCTGTATATCATTTCGTACACCTCAAAAAGTATTTCTTTATCTTTCAACTTTCTAAAATGTCATCGAAAAAAAATGCGTGTGAATTTCTTTGTTGTCAAGCATTTTAAAAAGTTTTTCAACAAATCAGAGATTCTGTTTGATTTACGATTTCACCCCACGATTGCAGCCAGATATCGCAGCAACTTTTTTCCTTTATTTCGCCTGGAGGAAAAACAAGAAACAAGATAAAAACGTACAAAAACCTCCATTTGTATCCGCAGGAAAACGGATTTATCGTTTTTTCCCCTTTTTCCAACTTTTCTCATGTATTTATGACGTCCAGGTCGGCCCTTACATTTTTATCCCTCAAGCTTTTAAAGTTTCCGGGTTATATACCGTATTCCTACTTCCAGGGCGGGATTAGCAGGAAGAATAATTTTGAAATTAGCACTTGTAAATTTAAAGGCGTTATCCTGTTCTAACTTTTGAATAAGAAATACTATTGGGAGACGCGATATCCTCAAAGCTGTTTACAGCAACATTAGAAGAAATCTTCCGTCAACTGAACTGGACAAACGAAAGATTAAAAATAGATGAAGAATATCTTAACCCGCTAAGATTCGCTAATCACATAGTCCTAATTGCCAATAGTCCTGAAGAACTACAAACACAAATTAATGAACTAAATACAGCCAGCAATAAGACGGATGGACGCGACGGCTGGACGCGACCGGTGAACGCGAAGGCTGGACGCTAAGGATGGACGCGACGGCTGAACGCGACGCCTGAATGCGAAGACAGGACGCGACGGCTGGACGCGACGGCTGGACGCGACGGCTGGACGCGACGGCTGGACGCGACGGCTGGACGCTGCGGCTAACCGCGACGGCTTGACGCGACGGCTAGACGCGGCGCACAGTGATGCCGAAAACGCGAAAAGTGGCAAAAAATAATTTCTCAACTTACTACTACATCTTTTTAAATTATTTTTGTTAAATGTGGTTTTCTAAGTATATAAGTGATGTTTTGAATTCAGAAAATTGAATTATGTATACAGAGTGTACTTAAATTGGCTGTAAAAAATAAAAAATGGTTGTAAAAAATTTAATTATATTATTTTGTCTTTAATAGCATATTAATTTAATACTCTATTCTTTGTAAAGTTAAAAAACTCAAAAAAAGTTTGTGTAAACACGTAAATATACAGGGTTTTATTTTCAGCCCCTTACAATAGAATTAGCATTTCGTTTTTAATATAATTAATCCTTTTTTCAGAACTAGTTACCAATAACTATTAGTTAAATTCAACTTAAAAAAGATATTTACATTCATTTCCATGAGAAAAAAAAAGAAACTAAATACATCTGTATATTTTATCTAGTTAGCTACTAATGAATAAAGTAACAACAAAACATCTAAAAGACTGAGCGCTCTTTTCGCATTAGATGTAAGCAGTTGTTCACTTACAACCATTTAATTTTAGTTATATTTTTAAATGTTCTATAATTTAGAAATATCTGTAATTACCTGTGGTAAAAATATTATAGTTAGATTATAACTTAGTTACAAGAATTTAATACGCAAGAAAAAGAAACTAAAAATTATCCTAGCTTCTAGATAAGATGGATAATATATTTAATATGGATTTAGCAAATGGATAAAAAATTGAATAATTTAATCTATAATAAGTTTTGGAGCCTCAGGATGCTGTTCTATTTTACTTGACAGGATACGTCTTGGTGATCTCTTACTATATCCGAGAAAATTAGTATCTAGAAGGTGCATGACATTCTTGATAAAAGTAGTTGACTGAATATTGACGCATCATAAACACATTAACACGTCTTTGTAGTTTATATTAACAATAATTATTCAAAATGAATGAGATTTCTAATAATATTAAATTTAATGTCATATAAGCACAAAACGAATAAAAACTTAGGCTTAACTGGGAAAAGCTAGTTAAAATTACACATTAAAAATTATTTTTAAATTTGGATACTTTGTATATCGAAAATTAAATTGAATACGAGAAAATATATTACAGTTTCCTTTCTAAAACTAATTAAAAATAACCCACAACAATATTTTACAGCACCTGAGAAACACCCAGTAATATACTGTCATACGTAATTTATTTTGGGAAACTAAATCATGGTTTTCGGAAGAGTTAGGCAACCTAAAGGGTATTTGTGGGTTAATGTTGGTCATGAAACTTCGTAGTTATGAAGAAAAAAGGCTAATAATTGTAACCTACATCATATTTTTTTGGAGCAATTTGGAGCATTTTGTATTAGCTTACATAAAATGTGATTTTAGATTGCAGCTCTTAATTACATCAAGGTCTTTATTGATTTTATTATGGTACCCAGAGAAATTAAAACTAGAATTACCATGAGAAAAAATAGTTGAAAACATTGTACTTTCTCAGAGTACCATCAGTTTTTAGCTAATTTATCACCAACGTTAAACGCACTAATTTTATTTAATCAAAATATTTCAGCTTCAGCTAATAATCTTATAAGCTCGAACATTTCTTATCAGGGATTAATAATCGGCCCGTTTTTATTCAAAAATCTTCACGATTCTGAAAATATGGACTATTGGGAACTATACGAGTGAAATTATAATTAAAAAAAAATACTTCTGGCAGGACGCGGCGGCTGAACCCGGCGGCTGGGCGCGGCGGCTGGACGCGACAACGGCTGGACTCGGCGGCTGGACAATATTTTTAGATTCTGAAATAATTTGAGTGTTTTTTCACAAAAATTTTCAGCTTTATCAGTAAATGCACATTCAATTTAATGGAATTTACGTTTTTTGTTTTTATTTCAAATAATTTGTTATCTCCGTAAATAAAAATCTTAAAAAAAAAGGATATCGGCAAGGCTTAAAGCTGAATACTTGTGAGCGGAGTTGAAGCAACGGAACGGTCACAACACTGCGGTGCGGAAAGCAACGGAAAACTACCGCACTATTATTTCCCAGGACATTACTATGGAGAGAAACCAAAGCAACACGGCCCCTAGTCCCGGGCAGCCCTTAAGTGGGCAGGGGGTGCGAAGAATCTCCCGGCTCAACATAGTAAAGTCAGAACTCCGTATTGCCACATGGAATGTGAGGAGCCTCTACGTTGCTGGACGGTTTGACAATGTCATTAAGGAGGCTCAGAGATTACGAATTGACATACTTGGAGTTAGTGAGGTACGCTGGCCAAACTCAGGAAAATGCCAGAACGAACATGGCACCTCTACTACTCTGGAAGTGACCCACAGGACCGCTATCACCGAAATGGGGTGGGCATATTTGTTTCGAAGGCCTACGATAGCTGTGTTATAAGTTATACACCAATCTCTGACAGAATGATGCTGCTTCAGCTGTGCGGTCAACCGTTTAAACTGAATGTGATACAGATATATGCACCGACAGCAGATAGACGATACGATGATGACGTCGAACAACTATACGACATGCTCGAGAAAACCCTTGGAGGGCTTGGTGGTGATGATATTAATCTGATAATCGGTGATTTTAATGCTAAAATTGGTCAGGGGCACCGACTGGATCTAGTGGGGAGATTTGGACTGGGAGAAGGTAACTACAGGGGAGATAGACTGTTTGAGTTTTGTCAAGAGAAAGACATGGTCATTACGAACACTTGGTTTAAACTTCCTAAAAGGCGTCTTTACACATGGATATCACCCGCTGAAAGTGACACTCAAGAACCTGTAAGAAACCAAATCGATTATATTCTCATCAATAAACGCTTTAGAAACTGTATAAAAAGTGTCACAACCTACCCAGGATCTGACGCGGAATCCGATCATGTCCCGTTGGTGGCGAACCTCAAGTTAAAGTTAAAGGTTACTAAAAGTAATCCAAAAGACAACCTGTTAGATATGTCAAAATTAGAGGATCCACGAGTAAGAGAGCACTTGCGACAAGAACTCAACAGCGAATTGGCCAAAGTGGCACACAAAAATTGCCCACAAGTGCAACCCCTTTGGGAGGAGCTAAAGTGTATTCTTACCGGGGTATGTTCCAAAAACTTACAACCAGCCAAAAGACTCAAGAAGAGCAGGTGGATGACTGATGACATATTGAACCTGATGGAGAGACGAAGATTGGTTAAGAATAACAAGGAGGAATATAACCAAATGAACAGGACCATAAAAGCAGAAATTAAGAAGGCAAAAGAACGCTGGATGAGGGATAAATGCAGAGAAATGGAAGATCTTGAAAGCAGACACAACACCCACCAAATGCACAAAAAAATTAAAGAGATAGCTGGAATCAACAGGAAACAACATTCCTTGTCACTTTTTGATGGATTAGATCAGCCTATCATTAAGGAAGATGAAGTAAAAGCCACCTGGGAGCAATATATAGATGATCTTTTCAGGGACGAGAGACCACCCCTGCCCGACGCCCAGGATATTGTTGACGGACCAGAAATACTCCAGGCGGAGGTGATCCATGCTATTTCAACGGCGCAGACCAGAAGGGCTCCTGGTCCCGACGGGATTCCAATAGAGGTCTTAAAGCTTATTGAGGGGAACAACATAGGACTAATCACAAACTTATTTAACACAATATATAACACCGGAGTGATACCAAAAGACTGGCTAAACTCAACATTTGTGACAATCCCTAAAAAAACTCGTCCTAAAAAATGCGGCGACTATCGACTAATTAGCCTCATGAGCCACCTACTGAAGACCTTTCTACGTATTATTCATGCCAGGATACGACGGAAGTGCGAATTCGATATGGACGACGCCCAGATGGGATTCAGAAATGCGTTTGGAACACGAGAGGCCCTTTTTGGAGCCAATGTCCTACTTCAAAAATGTCGCGACCAACGGAAAGATGTCTTCGCATGCTTTATTGATTATGAAAAAGCCTTCGACAGGGTGCGCCACTCAAAGCTAATGGAAATACTGCGACAAATCCAACTAGACAGCAAAGATATCAGATTGATTGAAAACCTCTATTGGGGTCAAACAGCTGAGGTTCGTACTGGATCAATAAAAACTTCTAGCTTAGAAATCCAGAGAGGAGTTCGCCAGGGTTGTGTCCTCTCGCCCCTCTTATTCAACCTATATTCGGATAAAATATTTAAAGAGGCCTTGGAGGGCACCGAACATGGAATAAAAGTTAACGGTGTTCTCTTGAATACAATTAGATATGCAGATGACACTCTGATTATCTGCGATAGTATGGAGGGGCTCCAACATCTGATTGATAAAATAAGCTCAACTGGAGTAGATCTGGGACTAAACATAAACACCAGCAAGACGAAATTTATGGTGTTCAGCAGAGAACGACATGTAAATGCACAACTCAGCCTCAACGGTTCCGCGATTGAACGAGTAAATCAGTTTAAGTATCTGGGCAGCATAATCACGGAGAGCCTGGAACCCGACATTGAAATCAAATCCCGTATTGAAATAGCAAGAACAACGTTTAAAAGGATGAGATCCCTATTCTGCAACAAAGACCTAAATCTCAAACTGCGACAACGTATGGTCAGGTGTTACGTTTGGTCCGTCCTTCTCTATGGAGTTGAGAGCTGGACTTTGAAAGCTGTCATGCTTAATAGACTGGAGGCATTGGAGATGTGGATTCATCGAAGAATGCTGCGAGTCTCCTGGACCGATATGCTGACCAACGAAGAAGTCCTTCGGCGAGCAAGAACAGAACGACAGCTGCTAACAACGATAAAATGTCGCAAGATTTCCTACCTAGGACATGTGTTGCGGGGAGAAAAGTATCACTCTTACAACTTATTCTAAAAGGAAAAATAGAGGGCAAACGAGGAGTCGGCAGAAGGCAGATGTCATGGCTGAGGAATATCAGACAGTGGACGGGAGTGTCTGGGGCTGGTGAGCTTTTCAGACTGGCAGAAGATAGAGTTGCGCTCTCTGCAGTGATCGCCAACGTTCGGAGAACCGGGCAGGGCACATAAAGAAGAAGAAGTAAATAAAAATACTTAGTGCACACTCAATTTAATGGAATTTACGTTTTTTATTTTTATTTCAAATAGTTTATTATCTCCGTAAATACAAATATTTTACTTACTCTTTTTTCATTATTAGTCATTATTTGTCATCAGCAATAATTGGACGCGGCGGCTGGACGCGGCGGCTGGACGCGACGGCTGGACAATATTTTGATGTGCCACGACTTTATGACTGACCCTGTATACTTAAATTTATTACCCGCTAATAGATATAAAAAAATTCGATAACTTTTATATTTAACTTTTTGCGGTACCTCTTATATTTTACCTAAACATCGACCCTAAATATTCCCATACATATCAGCGACCATATTATAATACACTACATATTTTTACACCAAAAATATGCAGTATAGCATTAGTATAGTCTGTCCAACGACAGGATGCCTGACAGTGACAGTTATGTCTGTCATTTTAATCCACAAACAAATTATATTTTTTCTGTCATATCTTGGATGTCGTCTGTGGAATTCTTCCCCGATTCGTTATACAAACATTAGTTTTATGTCTACGGAATATTGTATACGGGACATTCTGTATAACTTATGCCTTTAAATAACTAAAGAAAGAGCAATCTTGTAGAATATTTTTCATTTATCTCTCTTCTTAGAAATTCTATTTTTTCTTTTTTTGTTACAGTTTATTTGCAACTTTTATTTGCTTGTCTTACAAAACAGTAGACGTTTTTAAGCTTTATCCGGCACTGTTCCTCCATAGAACAAACCCTTTAATCTAGCAGCCCTTTTTTAATCTACAGTAGCCTGGAGATCCCAGACCATAATTTCGAAATACCGTTTTCTATTCTCGTTATTTTCTTTTGTTTCTTCTTCGCGTCTTTTTTCTCGTTTCGTTCTTTTGTTTCTCCTCTCGAAACCTCTATTGTTCCATGTTTTTTCTTTGTGTATTGAGAATTATTTTACCGAGAAACGAGTTAGAGACGTTCAGCTTCAAATTTTGTCGATACAGTAGAACTTTACTAATTCGGACACGGCGCCAAATCGGACTTTCGGCGTCTCTTATCAACCGGACAATTATGATATTTTTACCTCTTTATTCCAGATGCCAACAAAATTCAAATGCAAATGAATAATGTCCGCATTTTATGACGACAATTTCACTCAAAATACCAAGTGTGTGCTACCATATTATTCGTAAAAAAATGTTTTTTCCAAATATGCTAATATGCCACCCTTGTTCCATTTGAAAAAATTCATTTGTGTGTCATTTTCTAACGAATAAAGTAGAACTATACCGAGGGATGAAAACAGGAAACAGGAAATGACCAAAAATAATTGAATGTCGTTTTTTTTATTTTAAATATCAAATGTCGTTTTTTTCTATCTGAAAAATTTCGAGAGGCACCCGATATATCGCCCAATTTTCCCCCCAAAAAAATCTAATTGTGTTAAGTAAAAACATAAGCATTCTGTTGTTCAGTTACATAGGTACTTTTTTAAACTATTTTCGTTTAAAAAAAGCGGCGGGGAAAAATTAATTGAACTTGAAAGGAAAATAATATTTAAATCAACTTAAAATATACAAGGTGTCCAATTAAAAAAGTGAAATTATAAATTCTTAATCTTTAAAAATACTTAAAATAAACAGGTGGTCCCATTAAAAAAAGAGAAATTATAAATTTGTCTTAACCTTCCAATGGTCATTAGAATAGTCATCTTAACAAACTGCTAATTTAAAGTTTTTTGCTATCTTCAATAGGTGATGGTGAGCCTGCATTTATGGCACTGCAACATTTGAAGAACTGATAAAACACATCAAAAGTATATGACAGAGGCGCCTACTGATTCTTTCTACTAGCAGTGAGCAAATGCAAGAGCAAGACCAAGAGTCCCTTGGTCTCAGTCTTGGCCTACAGGAGACTACAAGAGACCAGGTCTACAGGAGACAAGGAGATCACTAGAATAGACTAGTCGCAACTGTTTTAGCTCTTTAAAATTACCCAGGATGCACCACGGGGAGGCGAGCTATATTTGCACCCCATGGTGAATACTGGAGAGACTTTCTGGAAGTTTCTCCAGCAGTTTTGGAATGGATAGAGCATCTAGATGTAAATATATAGTATTCGTAAATACGTTTTTATGTTATCTTTTTATCATCTACTTATTTTTATATTTACATTGTAGCTTATTTTATGTCTTTGTTTAAGAGTCTGATTTTCTTGAATGCATGTGAGCCATACGATAAATAAATAAAACAGTCTTTAGCCTTGGTCTTACTCAAGACTAAGTCTGGTATTTTTTCAGCATATTTTAGTAGGTGCACTTTTTACATAGAAAATCTTTAAATAAATAATATTTTATTTAATGCAAAAAAACTTCAAAGAAAAAATTATTAGAATATTGAATATTTTTATTTTTCATTATATATTATACTGAATCAGCTTCAAAATCAGCATTTCTTTCTTTAAAATTTTATGCACTAGTCGGAAAAACACTATTTGCAATATACTAAACCATTTTTTTTTTAAACAAATAAGTAACCAAAGCAGGGACAGGGATAGGAGTATTTGGGCCGAAAACTGAATACTCCGAACCAATGGGCACCTACCCCAGTATCCTTCAGGCAGAAATTTGCGCTATCGAAAGATGCGTACAATTTATCTTAGATAGGAACTATCGAAAACAGGAAATTGCCATCCTATCCGATAGTCAAGCAGCACTTAACGCGATCAACTCAGTAACCATCAATTCGAAGTTGGTCAAAGAATGCCTGGAGAAGCTCAACAAATTAGGCAAAGAAAATAAAGTCCTCCTACTCTGGGTGCCTGCTCACCAAGGGATAGAACTCTCCACTAACTGGACCAGAACCGTTCTGTTTTCCAAACGGGAACCAACTGAAAGCGGAACTGAAGAATCTGGAAGACTCCATCCGTAACTTGGAATGGGTGTCCTCCAACGGTCTAAGACACTCGAAAAAGTTTCTTAGAACTTATGACCGAGAAAAATCAAAGGTTTTCCTTGATTTAAGTAAAAACAATCTTCGGATTGTCACGGGGTTTCTAACAGGACACTGTCTCCTCAACGAACACCGCAGTAGGCTGAAACTGAGAAACAACGGCGAATGCAGATTTTGTGGGGAAAATGGGGAAACACCAGAACACCTTATCACTGAGTGCGCCGAGACGACGACCATTCGTGCCATGAACCTTGGTACGTCTGATGTCGAGGATGGAGAGCTGGCCTCTGTGGAGCCGTCTCAGATACTGGCTTTTCTTAAAGCCCTGAGACTGTATGATGAGTTATAACTCGTTATAACTCAAGAAAGGGGACCACACAATAGATCTATAAGGTCGCGGTGATTAACTCCCCTCCTAAACATTCTACATTCTACAAACAAATAAGTAATTTCTTATATCATATAGAGTCTTGCATGGTTGGTCTTGGTGTTTTAGAAATCTTGCACTGGTCGGTCTTGGTCTTGGACTTACTTTTTGTGCAAAATCAAAGACCAAGACTAGTCTCGCTCATCACTACTCTCGGCAGATCATAACACTCGAAAAAGTAGAAGAAAGCGGAAAAAAATAAAACCTGGAAAATATTTTAGCCGTATTACTTGTCTAGTGCCTTCACTATTCTCTAAAACTTTGTTTGAAACGCCCTGTGTAAATAAGCTTATATAGGTACCCTATTATTATTAATAGAAACCAACACTGTCGTCACGACATTCCACCGTATCTAAACCGGCCTTGTTTAATAGAATTATACGATTTACAACACGATATCTAGCTGTATAATAATGTATATCGACTAGCAACGGGTTGAAACGGACTTTTTTCAACGGAATTCCAAGTCACCCCCCACCACCACGCATAATTCACCCTCATAGACCTGTTTATTATTTGTGTAGAGATAAGGATAAAAGATACCGCTGATTTATACTGGCAAATGGTAGGCGGTTGCGAGAGGTGGGGGTGGTAGTTAACACGCGAGCGGCATTGCCAAATCAATTTTAAAATCATAAGGGTTGGAAAGATATTTAAAAAAACTGGAATCTTTTAATATTGCTTTGGTTGCGGAGTCAACAAGATCTTGTTGTCGCGACCCAATCCTTAGGGGATTTATGGCTAGTGCCTAGGGTACTGGGTACTTTTTTTAAGGAGCTGAGAGTAATTAATTATATTTATTATCTAACACATGTTTATAACAAAAACTTACACACCAGCATTGTAGCATCAATATGCTGCAACTCAAAAAACACAATCCATATTCCACTATTTTACTTAGCTCCCGACTAATATGAATAAGGTCCGAAGGAAGTAGGGCCGAAACAAGGGAGATTCTTCCACGTAAGCCTATCTAAGGATGTCACAATTTTACTGGCAGAAATAACGGCAATTCACTATTGTGTAGAAGAAATAATAAGGCAACAAAGAACAAATCGTTCTGTGGCCATCTTCACAGACAGCCAAGCGGCGCTAAAGGCACTCAGCTCCGCGGAGGTCAATTCTAGACTAGTGTGGGACTCTGTGCGTGCTCTGAATACTTTGGGCGAACGTAGCACTGTTACGCCTGTGTGTCAGGGCACGAGGGTCACAAGGGTAACGAAAAGGCAGATGAAAGGGCCAAGCAAGGCTCGTCAATGCCATTCATAGGCCCAGAACCCTGCTGCGGCGTTGCAAAGGCGGTCACGAGAATGGCCACGAAACGATGGGTGGCCAACAAATCTGGGTGGCTAACAATGGTGGAGAAACTCACCATGGCAGAGACAGGCGAAAAGGTTCATCGTAGAACATTCGCCAAAATTCACGGTAGATTTGATAAGCAAGGACAGAAAGACAGTCAAAGCTGTAGTAGGTTTGGTCTACTAACAGGGCATTGTAAGCTAAATAGGCATCTAAAGCTGATGGGACTGACAGACGAAGCTATGTCTAGGTTCTGCCAATCTGAAGAAGAAACGTCAGAACACATTTTATGTCGGTGTGACAGCCTGGCAAATGTGCGGTTTCCGGTAATAGGCAATGATAGGGCATTGCCAGGGAGCTACATGGAGGATTCAGTCTCCAAGTTACTAAACTTTGTGAAAAGGATAGGACTGGAGAATGTAATAGGACCACAATATAATGTAGAGGACCACAATAGATCTGAGAACTAAACGTTCTCTCTGAGAAGGTCGCAGTGGATCAGACCGAAAGCCACCTCTAAGAATCTAATCTCTAATCTAATATGAAGGTCCTATTTGACTACCCGCGGTTAAGATAAATCTTGATTTCCATGCATCCGTTGTCGGACGATAGATGATACGATATTAATTTTATTAGTTGAATTTAAAGACTTCGATTGGTTAGAAAATTAGGCAGTTTTTAAATTTTTTTTATTGTCATGCATCCATTCATCGGATCTACGATTTGTTTGTGATTGGTGTCATTTTATATTTTAATTTCCATAAAGATTTCGCTGTTCTACTTATAGTCTAAGAGCTAGCAACGTTTTTGAGGGAGAATTTTAAGAAAGCTGGTTCTTTAATATATTTTTTGCTATGCTTTCCTGATTAGAGTGTAACTGGACCGTCTGGCTGCCGGTAGACGTTGCGTTCACTACTGCGCATCATATCTGTATTCAAAATCTGTTCACTACTGCGCATCAGAAATTCAGGAAATAATTAGGGTAGGACAAACATATGTGTAGCATATTTAGTTTCATAAAAAAGTAGCGAAGTAATGTGAAAATTGCCATCATTGTATATCTCAACTCATAAACAAAAAATCCGATAAAACACGAAAATGGTACATCCTTTTACAGTGTGTGCTGCGCAGTAGTAAACCGCAGTAGTCTACCGGCAGCCAGACGGCCCGCACTTTGGCTGGGAGCATTATTAGCTCTTATATCTGTGGTCAGGAGAGCATAACAAAAGATATATTAAAGAACCAGCTTTCTTAAAATTCCCTTTTTAGAGAGGTGTTAGCTCTCGTACTAATATATTTTTATTAAGGTTAGGTTAGGTTAGATAAATTTGTCAAAAAAGTGTCAAAAAGTCCGTTATCGTACGATCCGTACGGGCTGGAGTAAAAAATTTACGGATGAAGAATGGCGCGAAAACGCTATGATCAATCAGAGCGCCGCGCCGTCGGATCATCGTATCAACGGATAACGGACGCATGAAAATCAAGCTTTACATGTTCCAGTCACAACTAGTGATGAGCAAATACAAGACCAATCCTTCCTTGGTCTTGATCTTGGTCTTACAGTTGATAAGTAGTATAGGTCTTGGTCTTAATCTTGCAGGGTCCAGTCTTGGTTTTGCACAAGACTCTTGCAAGTCTTGCATTTTTTAAATAGATTTCTACTAGATGAACTTTGATAAAAAATTAATTGAAATTGAAAAAAAAAATATCTTTAAATTAACTTAAAAAATAGAGGGTGTTCAATTAAAAAAGTGAAACTGTAAATTTTTAATCTTTAAAAAAGATTAAAATATACAGGGTTTTTCATGTAAAAAAGTGAAGTTATAAATGTGTCTTAACCTTCCAATGGTTATTAGAATAGTCATCTTAGCAGACTACTACATTTTAAGTTTTTTAGTACCTACCCTTTAGTACCTTTAGTATAGGTAAGCCTGCATTTATGGTACTAAATATCTCTGAAAAGCCTGTACATGTGAAAAACTGATAAAACGCATTGGAAGTACCATGGCAGGGCCTGAATTCTGGAACTTCGACATAAAATGTCGAATTCTCTCGAATGGTTTAAGTCGTATCTGAGCAACAGAAGTCAACTTATGAGGGTGGATACTACGTTGTCTTCTAGCAAGTCAATAGAATGTGGAGTACCTCAAGGCTTAGTACTAGGCCCTATTTTGATTCTTCTTTTTATTAACGACATTGCTAACATAAACATCAGTGGTAAAATATGTCTTTTTGCGGACGACACTAGCTTCACTTCATAGGATCCAATCAAATGACTTAATCACCATTAAATCTTGGCGCGATTCGAACCTCCTGAGTCTCAACATTTTTAAAACTAAAACTTTTTCGTATAAAAACTCGCTGCAGCCTTTTTTGCTTAACAACACCACCATTGACGTCGTAAAATCTGTAAAATTCTTTTGGCTTGTTGTAGACAATTCTCTGCCTGTTTTGCACTAAGATCTGTTTCTAAGGAACTTAACTTGTCAGTGGCTAGATCTGTTTATTATGCACTTTTTGAGTCGCACCTCAGCCTCAGATATGCCCTTCCATTCTGGGGTACGTGTTGTGAGACTCAATTTGACCGCATTTTCAAGCTCCAGAAGAGAGTTTTTCGATATTCACTGGGACTAAACGCAGAACTCATTGCCAATACTTTTTTAAAAAGTTAAAAATATTAACTCTTCCTTCCTTATTTATATTTGAATCCGTTTGCCTAATACGTAAGCATGTATCAGCTTCTCAAGAAATGCCATCTCACACTATCCACTCAGGAACGAGATCTTTACCTACCTACCCCACGCTCAGAGTTAGTTAAAAGTTCAATATTATACAACTCGAAAAAAATGCACAATCACCTGCCATTTGAAATCAAATCCATAACATCGTTTTCTTCATTTCGCAAAGCATTGAAATCTTATTTACTAGACAAGGCTTTCACGCCGTAAATGAGTTATATTTTGGTAATCGAATTTGATTTTGTAAACACTGGTCTAATATTTGCTATTACTATATTTACTATAAACTTACTAAATATTTTTGAATATTATTTTTGCTTTTTTATTCTTTGATATTGTAAACATTTATAAATGTTTATTTTAAACAATTAGACTGACAATATAATTTGTATACCTGTTTTGTATTCTCTTTTGTTTGTTTACTTTACCTTTGTCTACCTTTTGTCTACAAATTGTAAAATTTTTTGACAATAAAACGTTACGCTTTCAAAGCGACAAGCGAAAGTATTATTAATCTTCTTAAGTATTAATGTTACGTGAATTTCATAATCTATTGTTGAGTTTTTATGGATATGTCATTATTCTTATTATACTAGGGAAATATTGAAGACGCTTCTCAGCATTTTCGATGTTTTGAACAATATTTATAGCTGCCAAGTCGTATATTATCAATTACATATTGATGAATTTATAGAAAAAGTATTATAGCCGTATTAGGTATAAATATAGGTAGTTCATTATTATTAAGGTAGGTAGTTCATTATTACCACTTAGGTATAAATATAGGTAGTTCATTATAAGAGTTTTAATCTGAATCCAGAATGTAAGCGTGGCAACATCGTACGAAAATCCTCCCTTTATTAAAGCAGCAAGACAATGCTGGCGGATGAAAATGGATAGTTAAGCCGAACACTGTGGTTTTGAGAGTTGGGAGCATGCATTTCATTTGTTCACTGTCAATGAGTCTTTGTTACACTTCCAACGGCATGTGGATTAAGGATTACCCAAAAATTTACTGCTTTTTGTTTACTACTGTGTTCTTTAGATAATATTGTCAAATAAAATATTATATACTCAAAGGATATTAAATATAAAATGAAAAAAATATTACATAAATATAAAAACATGATCAAATAATGCATCATCAAAATCAAATTGCTTATGTCAAAAAACTCCCAGACATCAATTTTCATCTATGGGGGCTTGGGGGGGGGTTGTAATTAATCTGTTGATTGCGATTATAATCAAAAATATCTACTTCAAAATTTTGTAAAGCTTAAAATATCTTTTTAAACAATTTCAATCGTTGCAAATAATATAAATGATTTCAAAGTACCGTATGATCGAAAAAAAATGGAGTCCAGTTGGCTTGGAAATGAACATCGATGACATTTTCCATATAATTTTACATATAAAATGACAGTGATCTTCATTTCATAGCCAACTGGACTCCGTTTTTTTTCGATCATACGGTACTATCCTGTAAGTAATTATATAGATATCGAGAAATTATGGTTAAACTCGTTGAATTTTACTCTTTATGTCAGTTTAATAATATAGTTTGGTACTTTTGTGCAAATGTGCTTTACTTTTATGCCTAGGCAATAAAATTACTTTTTTATATTGCAATCACGTCGCAAAAGTTAATACTTTTGTGACGCTTGAAAAAATAAATATTTATAAATTTAATAACATATCTAATTAAATTTGGACGAAAGGAATATTGCTGGTTACTGTAGATAATTCTCTCAGTAGAAATACGTAAATAAAAAGGACTTTTTACGTCAAAAAAATCAAAAGAACAATTTGTTCCAAAAAAGGACTGTCCTTATTAAAAAAGGACAGGTGGCAACCCTAGTCGCAGCGATTTTTACAAAGAAACATTTTTTACGTAAAAAGTGACGGAAATGTATATTTTTTCACTTAGTACTTTTATACCGGGTGTTGCATCGTCGGAAGGGACATAGGAAATCCCATGTAAATTTTAATGGGGTCAATTATTGGCTTCCCTAATTATTTTAGAGAATAATTCTATTTAGGTTTATTGAAGAGCACTAAAGGCCACATTCAAAAGAATAACTTTAGATATTTTTTATTAGCCCGTTTACGAGTTATCGTCGATTTCTTTTTAAATATTTCTCCTTTCTTATGGCCCTGTATTTACTTATGAGCACCAGTCAAGGTAAAAGATAACTATCAAATGAAGTTGTCATTTCAGAAATTTACCTATTTAGTGCTTTATTATTATTGAAAACTCATTCCTACATTGGAAATCTTAAAGATGTATTTATTATTTTTTTTTTATACAAATTAATATGAATTAAAGGAAAATAAAGTAATCAATTACAAGGTTAATTATAGTGTTGCGAGCCGGTGTGGACTCGACCTAACCTCACAATATGGCCCGCCCTCGGATGACCTTAACATCGCATAGACACCGCAATGATTCATTCGTTCGAGAAGAATCGAGACCCACTAGAATGGACGCGTACATACGAGAACATTCGAAAACCTTCTCTATGCGCCTAACGATCTTTGGACTATTCTAGATTTCTTTTACCTGTCGGTATAAAAGCCGGCGGCAGTGGCCTAGAGAGGGCAGTTATAAATATACAGTTGACGCGCTAAAATTCAAAATAAATTCTTAGTTATAAATCGTTTGTAAATAGTTCTATAAGTCTTTTTCGTTATTGTTTTTGTTAATTAGTGTTAAATAAATAGTGTTCAAATAAATTGTGACTTTCTATCCACACGGAACCGACGAAAAAACGTAACAATTGGTGTCAAGTGTGGCGTGTGTGATAGATTAGAAGAATAAAAAGACTGACCATGGCTCTGAAAAAATTGTTGAAAGACTTGAAAGTGTCCGAGCTGAAATGCATATTGGAAGAGAGAGAGTGCGAAACCGATGGAAAGAAAAGCGTTTTGCAAGCTAGACTGAGAGACGTTTTGGTAGAGGAAGGTGAGGATCCTGACACATTTTGCTTTGAGTTGGAAGGTGACCTTGACTCGTGCCTACACAAATTAGACGACAACTTGAACAATTTGAATAGTAAAATGACAGAGAATTCTAAAAAATTAGACGACAACTTGAACAATTTGAATAGAAAAATAATTGACTTGGAAGTTAATTTAGAAGAGAAAATCAGTGATAAAATTAATATTTTAGAAGATAAGATCGCAGAAAATTCTAAAGACATACAGGCCAGCTTTAATAATAAAATACTTAATTTAGAAGAAAAGATAACAGAAAATTCCAGGAATTAGAAGAAAAGATTATAGAGAATTCTACGGAGCTACAAGACAAAATAACACAAATTGAGGACGATGTAAATAAAAAATCGAAATTTTAAAACAAGAAATAGAAAAGGCCAATTCACCAAAATGTCAAGAAACATCGGAGGCACCAAAACTAGTCGAAAATAAGTATATCTCAAAGTCAGTTATTAAGCCTCCACAGTTTGACGGAAAAACCGCTTGGGCCAATTATTTTTGCCAGTTTGAGGCCGCTGCGAGAGCGAACGGATGGACAATCGCTGAAAAGGCTACCGCTTTGACTGTCGCACTGCGAGGAGATGCGACTGATATCCTGCAGACACTGTCACCATCGGAACAGGGAGATTATCAGCAATTGGTACGACATTTAGAAATGAGGTACGGCCAAGCTCATTTGGAACATGTCTATCATTCACAGCTAAAAAATCGCATTCAAAAGTCAAATGAGTCTCTGCAGGAGTTTGAAGCCGACGTAGCCCGCCTGGTTCGCCTTGCGTATCCTGCTACGCCCGAGAATGTTATGGAGCGGTTGGCAGTACAGACATTCTCCGATGGCTTACGTGACAGGGAGACAAGGCAAGCGCTTCTTCTAGCCCACCCAACGCGCTTGGTGGATGCTTTAGCACGTGCCCTAGAATTTGAGGCCGCGAAACAGTTCTCGGTCTCTAGTGAGAGTACGGGCGGTCAACCAATGTTCCGACAAATCCGTGGAAAGCATTGTACGGAAAGTCATGGAGGAGTACATGGGCAAGAAAGGACCGACTTGTTGCTGGAATTGCGGCCAGGCAGGACACGTAAGAAGTCACTGTCAAGAAAAAGACGTGGACTCGGTTTCGCCAAGTGTCGAATCAAAGGGACACATATGGAGCAGTACCCAACAGGTTCCAACGAAAACTGTTCAAGTCGCATCGCTACAACACAAGTTCAACAGCATTTTTGTGGCTAGTTTCGTGGATGGAGAGTTACGGACCATGCTGTTGGATACGGGTGCGACCAAAACGATCATCAGGCCGGATATCCTTAAAACATCAAAAAGGATTAAAACAACACAATGGCGACTACGTACAGCTACAGGAAGCTGCGCTCTCATCCATGGAGAGGTAGATCTTAATTTTGTTATCGGAAGCACCTGTTTTAATCATCGAGTGTTAGTAGCAGACATCGAAGATGAACTTATTCTCGGAATGGACATCGTGACCACTAGAGGTTTTGAACTAAACCTCAAACAAGAAATTTTGAAAATAAATGAAGAAGAAGTGGTTCTACATCGAAAATGTGAGGAGACGCTTCGCGTGGTAGTAGCAGAAGATGTTTCGATCCCTGAGCGCTGTGAGATATTTTTGGATGGTCGCCTGGAAGGTAAAACGAATAATGGGAGTATTATTCTGTTGGAGCCAAGGAACCATGACAGCGAAATAGGACGAGGGGTCGCTGTTGGAAAACCCCTGCTACGAGCGAAGAAGTCTGTACCGGTAAGAGTAATGAACACGAATTATCATTCTGTATCCTTGAAGAAGGGAACCCTGTTAGGGTACTGTTGTTCGGCCTCCTCAGTCATTCGAAGCGTGGAAGCCTCCAAAGTTTCGATTTCAAAAATTCCGGACAAAATGGTTAAGGAGTTAGTAAACGTTAAGGGATTATTTCCCGAAGATAGTAGAAAATTGAGAAACCTGATAATCAAGTATCAAGATGTGTTTGATAAAGGAGAAGCAGGACATAGAGGTCGTACCAATTTAGTACAACATAAAATTGACACCGGAGATGCACGACCAATCAAACAAAATCCGAGTAGACTGCCGCTCGCCAAACGTGAAGAAGCTGACAAAATCCTTCGAGAAATGAAAGAAGAGGGTGTCATCGAACCATCTAACAGCCCGTGGACATCGCCGGTAGTACTAGTAAAGAAGAAAGACGGTACCACCAGGTTCTGTGTTGATTATCGGCAACTTAATAATGTTACCAAGAAGGATAGCTATCCCCTGCCGAGGATAGACGATACTCTAGACACGCTGGCGGGGTCAACGATATTCTCTACGTTAGATCTGAAGAGTGGATATTGGCAAGTCGACATGGCGCCGAAAGACAGAGAGAAGACAGCGTTCTCGGTGGGCTCCGGACTGTGGCAATTTACCGTCATGCCTTTTGGATTGTGCAACGCGCCAGCTACCTTTGAGAGACTAATGGAGTCTGTGTTAAAGGGACTATCCTGGATACCTGTTTAGTGTACCTGGATGACATCATAGTGGTTGGGAAATCCTTTGACCATCATTTGAAGAATTTGGAAGAAGTTTTCAAGCGACTAGGGAATTCTGGTTTGAAACTTAGCCCCAAGAAATGTCATCTGTGTCAAGAAAGGTACACTACTTGGGCCATGTAGTCTCCTCCCAAGGAGTTGCGGTAGATCCACAGAAGACCAAGACAGTGGAAGAGTGGCCGATACCTAAAGATAAACATGAACTACGAAGCTTTTTGGGACTATGCACATACTATCGACGCTATGTACAGGGTTTCGCCACCATCGCAAAACCATTGACCAGACTTACCGAAGGCGAGAGGCGTTTCTCTTGGGACTCAGATTCTGACGAGGCATTCCGAAAATTGAAGAAGGCCCTGACTAGTGCGCCCATACTTAGCTACCCTCTTGGCAACGGAAACTTTATATTGATACCGACGCTAGCAATGTTGCATTAGGCGCTGTTCTGTCTCAGATCCAGGATGGTCAAGAAAAAGTCATTGGTTATTTTAGTAAGACCTTGTCAAAACCGGAAAGGAACTACTGTGTAACCAGACGAGAATTACTAGCAGTAGTTAAAGCAGTGGAACACTTCTACAAGTATCTCTATGGAAGAAAGTTCTTGTTAAGAACAGACCATGCTGCTTTGAAATGGCTGTTGCAGTTTAAGAATCCTGAAGGGCAGGTAGCTAGATGGATTGAACGATTACAAGAATTTGACTTCGACACAGAACATCGAGCTGGAGCAATCCATCGAAATGCCGACGCACTTTCCAGAAGACCTTGCGCTAAGGACTGTAAGCATTGTTCCCGAGCAGAAGAGAAAGAAGTGAAACTCCTAAGAACAACTGTGGTTAATGATAGTTGGCAACCCGAAGATCTTGCAAATGACCAAACCAGTGACCCAGAATTAGGTTTAGTAATTAACTGGAAAAACACAGGCCAAAGACCAACGTGGGAAGAAGTTTGCAGATATTCGCCGAACGTAAAGTCGTACTGGGCCCAGTGGAATTCCTTGGTAATAGATAACGGACTACTTCGCCGTGTGATCGAGCGACCGGAGGGACAAGAAGAGAGAAGGCAAATCGTCATTCCAAAGAAGAGGGTCCCAGAAGTCTTGGAGGAAGTTCACAATGGAACCAGCGGTGGACATCTTGGTGTTACCAAGACACTTGGCAAGCTGCGTGAACGGTTCTACTGGGTGAACTGCAAAGAAGATGTGAGGGCCTGGTATAAGAAATGTGACACTTGCGCAGCCCTCAATGGGCCATAAAAGCGTGGTAAAGCCCCTATGCGCCAGTACAATGTTGGCAGTCCCTTCGAACGAATACCGATCGACGTGGCTTGTCCTTTTCCGGAGACGAACGATGGCAACAAATACATTGTGGTACTAATAATGGACTAATAACTACTAATGGATTACTTCAGCAAATGAGTCGAGGCCTACGCGTTGCCAAATCAAGAAGCGTCCACCGTTGCTGATGCCCTTGTTAAAGAATGGATCTGCAGGTTTGGTGTTCCCATGGAGCTTCATTCAGATCAGGGAAGAAACTTTGAATCCAATCTGTTCCAAGGCGTCTGTGAAATCCTGAACATCCGAAAGACCAGGACGACTGCTCTACATCCACAATCCGATGGGATGGTTGAACGCATGAACAGAACTATCAACCGTTATCTGGCCAAAATAGTCTCTGACCACCAAAGAGACTGGGACAAATTTCTTCACCTGTTCCTGTTGACCTACCGTTCATCCATCCAAGAATCTACAGGGCAAACTCCAGCCAGCATCGTTATGGGACGGGAAGTGCGCCTACCTTGTGATCTGAAATTTGGTTGCCGACCGGGAGAAGAAGTCGCGGAGAAGATTATGTCCACACACTACGTCAAAGGATGGACGACATTCATCAGAGAGTCCGCCTAAATATTCAAAGTGCTAGTGACCGAATGAAGGAACACTACGACATTCAAGCTGAGCATGGAGGATACCAACCAGGGAAGTTGGTGTGGCTATATAACCCGCAGAGACGTCGTGGGTTATCTCCGAAGCTACAATCCTCGTGGGAAGGGCCATACGAAGTCATGGATAGAATTAATGACGTCGTATACCGTATCAGAAAATTGCCAAAAGGAAAACCGAGGGTAGTCCATTTCAACCGTTTGAGCCCCTACCAAGGCGAAATAGAAGATCGTGCTGGGACCGTGAGAACCTGCAGCTTTGATCCCCCTGATTCGGAGATGTCCTTTGACGATTTCATGGCCCGATACAACAGCAGTGAGAAGGCTCGCTATGGTGTAACCAAAGAAGATCAACGAGACCTCTTTTCCGTGCCTCCTGATTATTCGCTCGCTCATTGTGTGGCTCGAGATTTGCGGATGTCCAGAGGAATCGCTGCGACGTTCAATGAGAAGTTTGGGCGTGTCGGAGAACTACGCCGACAGGATCCAGAGGTTGGAAGCGTCTTGAGGCTAACCGACAATGCACATGGTCAAGCAAGGCACATCTTCTACCTGGTCACCAAGGAATGGTCCCCGAGTAAGCCGACTTATCTCAATCTATGGAAGACCCTGATTGAACTGAGAGAAGCCCTGCTAAACAACAACATTGCACGATTAGCCATTCCGAAGCTGGCGTGTGGACTCGATGGTTTGAGTTGGCGTACAATCCGGAACATGATTGAAGTCTTGTTCAGATTTAAGGGAATCGAGATCCTCGTTTGCTGCTACAACCCAAAGCTGAGATCGGGAGAGAAAACTGTAGACTGCTATTTCTACCAGACTTCGCAATGTACCAGGGGCCAGCTTTGCAAATACCTTCATTCACCGTATACTCGGGACGAGCATGTGCCTAAGAAGGGGGCAGTGTTACGAGCCGGTGTGGACTCGACCTAACCTCACAATATGGCCCGCCCTCGGATGACCTTAACATCGCATAGACACCGCAATGATTCATTCGTTCGAGAAGAATCGAGACCCACTAGAATGGACGCGTACATACGAGAACATTCGAAAACCTTCTCTATGCGCCTAACGATCTTTGGACTATTCTAGATTTCTTTTACCTGTCGGTATAAAAGCCGGCGGCAGTGGCCTAGAGAGGGCAGTTATAAATATACAGTTGACGCGCTAAAATTCAAAATAAATTCTTAGTTATAAATCGTTTGTAAATAGTTCTATAAGTCTTTTATCGTTATTATTTTTGTTAATTAGTGTTAAATAAATAGTGTTTAAATAAATTGTGACTTTCTATCCACACGGAACCGACGAAAAACGTAACAATAGTATTATTACAATATTCAATAACTTATTAATTTAGGTACTATTAAATTGTTAGGGATTTAAGAAGATGTTCAAATATTCCTCCATCGACTGCTAGACAATAACCCAGACGATCATAAAATTCTCTTCTTACATTCGTTAGTTGGTAAACTGAAATTCTATTGCATTCGGCAGAAATAGCATATTTTAACTCGTCTAGATCTGGGTATTTTTTATCCTTGTATATCCTGTTTTTTAAATGGCCCCAGAGAAAGAAATCATTTGGCGAAATATCAGGAGACCTTGCTGATCAATTTACTGTATGATTTAGGCCAATAACGTTTCCGTTAAAACTATTGTCTAAATATTCCCGAACAGCCAGGGTGCTATATGCCGGGCAGCCATCCATTTGGTACCAAACTTCCTGATTTTCCCTAGCGGCATCATGTAAAGCAGGTAAAATATGATTGTCGAGTAGTTCCAAATAATATTTTGCATTTAAATTTCGCGTAAGAAATAATGGCCCGATAATATTGTGTCCGAATATCCCTGCCCAAACATTTACTTTCTGTGGATATAGCGTCCTTGTTTCGACAAACCTGTGTTGGTTTTCTTTGTTCCAATATCGATAATTTTGAACATTGGGTTCATTATTTAAGGTAAACGTGCATTCGTTAGTGAAACATATGTTTTTTAAAAATTCCCTATCTGTGTTTGCTCTTTCCATAATATCAAAACAAAACGCCTGCCGCCGTATTTCGTCACCATCTCGTAGCTCTTGGTGCTTTTCATATTTGAAGAAATAGTACTTATGTTGGTAGTGTGATCTATTCCTATTTCATCCTCAAGTTTCCTTGTGCTGATCTTTCCATCATTCTCTTCCACGTACAATAAAACTTCCAAGTCGGTATCATTTCTTCCATCTTCTCTTTGTTCCTGCCTTGCTTCACATCTGCAGTTATTTATTAGGGTACCTTTGGTCTCAAATCTCTGGATATTCCTTGCGAATGTAGATTTTCCAGGTATCGGTCTATTCGGATACAGAGCAGCAAACATGTCCGGTACCTTTTGATAACTATTTCCTTGATAATACCATTTAATCATCAATACTTTTTCTTCGGTAGTGTAATTCATGGCTAATATTTTCGATGTAGGTATGAGTTTTTAATAATAATAATAAAGCACTAAATAGATAAATTTCTGAAATGACAACTTCATTTGACAGTTATCTTTTACCTTGACTGGTGCTCATAAGTAAATACAGGGCCATAAGAAAGGAGAAATATTTAAAAAGAAATCGGCGACAACTCGTAAACGGGCTAATCAAAAATATCTAAAGTTATTCTTTTGAATGTGGCTTTTAGTGCTCTTCAATAAACCTAAATAGAATTATACTCTAAAATAATTAGGGAAGCTAATAATTGACCCCATTAAAATTTACATGGAATTTTCTATGTCCCGCTCGACGATGCAACACCCGGTATAGGTATGGACGAAAAGTTATTACTCTTCAAAACACTTAAAACACATGTATGTGGCATCTTCTGCAAGTAGGAGTCATATTGACACCAAAATCAAATTTATCATATCAAATAACACACATACGCCAATTTTCCTCCAAATATTAACGTTACTTCATAAATTATTTGGAAAAAATCTCGAAATAAAAATAAAACTTCTACACCCTGTATCTCCGAAACTAAGTATTTTAGGACATACATTTATATGAACTTTTTTCTTATTTTTATCTGCAGAATATGCTGACTAAGTTTCCGGAATACAGTTCGGTCCACCCTGTATAATAGCACTATCAATTATATTAAAAACTCTGTTGTAGGATTTTACCAGCTGACTTAAACACCTTTTCAAAATAAACCAGTATTATTTTTCGCCCTCTATTCGAATTAAAATTGGCAACACTACCGAATCACTCCATTTTTTACTCTTTATTTCTTTTAAAAACTTTACCCATCTCAACTGAAATTTAGTTTAATCCGACATTTTCTCCAGTTAGCTCGTTCTTTCGACGAAGTAAGAAACGACAAACTACTTAATGAAGTAGAGCCGTTCCTCTTCTCCCTTTTTTATTATTACTATTTTTTGTTCGCGCTCGTCGTTCCAAGGCCCTTTTAAAGTAAATCGAATTATTGAAATGTCGGAAAAAGTTTTTCCCGGAGTGTCGAATAAAATTGGCATTAATTGAATCCGTCTGGCAAGATTAATAGATAATTTCAGTGAATTAAAGAGATTCAGTCAATTGACAACTGCTAATTTCTATAAGGAATGTAATCTATAGATGACAGCGACAGCTTAAACATCTTAAAGTTTTTATGAAACGTTAATAAAAAACCAACCATCGAAAGCCTTAAATAAAATGATTAAGAAAGAGGAATATCAAAAAAAGGGAGCATAATGGGAGATTAATATGGTTGAAATTATTTTTCTATTAACTCATGCTGAAGGCATAATATAAACACCGTTGGAAAGATAGGTAATTCCATGCAAATTTTGAACTGTCCAAATATTTGCTCCCCAATTGATTTTAGAGCAAAGTCGTAAATACATTTTTAAAGGTTTCTAGATGCTGAATGCATATGCCAACTTTGAATAATTTTGGTCGCATTCTGGCATTTCTTAATGATTTTGATATTTAAATGAATATTTTTATGTTTCTCTCTTCTTCTTCTTAAGCCGCCGTCTCCCTTCGGAGGTTGGCAATACAACTGGCTATGATGGTACGTGAAAGCGTACCTTTGAAAATTTCAATCGGTGTTCTTTCATCCCAACGACGCAGATCCTTAACCCAGGAGTTTTGCCTTCTTCCCACTGATCTCCTACCCTCAATTTTGCCTTCATTGACTAGTCTGAGCACCTCGTACCGATCACCCCTCATGATGTGACCGACGTAATATAACTTTCTTTCCTTCACTGTTGATAGAAGCCCTTTATCTTTGCCCATCCGCCTGAGTACCTTCTCATTTGTCACTCTATCCATCCAGGATATACGCAGCATACGACGATACAAGTACATCTCAAAAGCGTTAATATGGTTTTCCAATGTCTGATTGAGTATCCAACTCTCAGAGCGGTAGAGAAATACTGAAAAGATGTCGCAACGCAGCATACGTATACACAGTTCGAGGCTTAGATCTCGGCTGGAGAAGAGGGATTTCATGGAAGCAAAAGTACGTCTGGCCTGTTCGATTTTCACCAAAATTTCGGTGTTGGGGTGGCAAGCGTTGTTAACGAGGGCTCGTAGGTACTTTATGGACGATGCTTGTTCTACCACCTTGTTGTTAATTCTGAGGACAGTCTTTCCCGGTGTTTTGGACGTTTAGTTTTGTTAACATTGATGTGTAATCCGTACTGCATGCTATGTTCAACGATACAGTCCATCATGTTCTGAAGGTGTAGAATGTTACCAGCTAGTAGGACCGGGTAAGCGAATATTGTTAATCAGAGTACCATTGATTTTGATACCATCCTCAACGCTCTCTAGTGCCTCACGGTCCGTTAGTCACGGAATACGGCGGCATCGGAGTAAATGTTGAAAAGGAGTGGGGATAATACACACCCCTGCCTGACACCCTTCCTAATTGCTACTTCAAAGTTTTGCTACTTTGTATGTTTCTATACTACTTTTCCATTTAAGTTGGTACTTCTATGCTATGATTTTTTTACATTTTCTCCAATATTTCTTATATTGGTATTCTTATTTCTTCCCACATGAAGTAAATTATTCAGATCTTTGTCATCATAATTGTTTTCTCTTCTCTCATATGTAATATGTTTACTATTTATTTATTATGGATTATTTTGCTTCAAACGTCAGTAACTTATATTTTTGGCCTAGTAGGAATTGGTTTATCTGCAAAATTAACCGAAAACATATCAGATTTTTACACTCCTCTCCAAGATATTTCCCCAATTCTAGCACTTTATCATGATGACTGTGGCTTAGCTCATAATAATTGCAATAAAGTATTATTAGTGTTAAAATTACATTTGACAATGAAAAGATCATAAGTTAACAACTTTTGTCTGGTTTTGTATTGTTCAGTTCTAACGTAAAATTAGATAGTTAAGTAGTAGTCTTAAATTAGTTAAAGACGGTTTATCCAAAACTGTTCTATATTTTAAATGTGTATTATACATACACAGACCTAAAATTAACAGAAATAAAATTTTAACAGAACTATTCGGCGCCTTGCTGACTAACTGGAATTTAAATTTCCCGTTGGGGATGCAGGTGATACCTACCACTACTGTAAAATTTATTATCCTTCCCTATTTCCTCACATTGCCATTCGTTTTGACCTTAGGTTTTGACACTTAAGTTTTGTATTACGAGTTTTTGGGTTAAATAAATAGTGTTCTGATACTTTCAGCTTAAATTTTTTTACTAGAAGACCTTGCAGTCGAACATTGTTCTTTTTAAAACCTTTTTCAATGCGAAGTGTACAGGGTGGGCCAAATTCGACGCTTTTAAATGGAAACACTCTTTTCTATAGGAAATAGACGAAAACTAATATCGGTGTCTGGAGCTCAATTTTTGTCAAAAACATGATGGTGAAAACCGCATATCGATATCTGTTACCGTTTCGGAGTTACGGGGTGTTTTTCAAAAATGTGCATTTTTAATAAATCGCTGTAACTTTTTTGCTATATAACCTTTTTACGTAAAATTTAATGGTTTAAGTATATATTTTTTTAAATTAATAATTTAAGAATTATCAACAGAAAATTTGATTTTTTATATGGGACACCCTGTATATTTTTAATTTATTGAAAAGAATTTGAAATTACCTTAAACAGTCTTCTGTTATGGACAGACGGGGCAGTTTTTGAACATTTCTCGCGGAATTCATTAACTCAGTAGGGGTGAAAGATACCCTCTAATAACTGCTAAGTATTTCTAATTCTTGTCTAGATTATACGGAAGAATAAGGAACCTTTATTCTTTCGCAAATATATCCACAGGATTAGATCCATGGGCACTAAGACAGGCGGCCTCGACGGCCAACGGCTTGGATGTTGGTTAGCTATTCAATTATTCTTGAAATTGGCTACAAAAATTTGCTGATAACTTCAGCGTTCAGAGACGGTGCGTCGTCTTGCTGGAAAAATATGTTTTCAAGTTCCATTAAGGGCATATCATCAATAAGGGGTCCAAAGCCTACTAATTAAAAGTGGCGAACTTTCAAAAATTCTGTATTTCGAAGGGGATTATAACAAAATATCAAGTGTGCTATATTTTTGGAAAGGTAATTTTAAATTATTTTCAGTTAATTAAAAATATAGAGGGTGTCTCAAATAAAAAATCAATTTTTCTGTTGATATTTTTGATTTTTTATTTTCTCTTAAATTATTAATTTTAAAAAAATGATACTTGAACCATTAAATTCTACATAAAAAGGTGCTTTGGAAATGCTTTCATAGAAAAACAAAATTTTCCATAGCAAAGAAGTTACAGCGATTTATTAAAAATGCACATTTTTGAAAAACACCCCGTAACTCCGAAATAGTAACAGATATTGATGTGCGGTTTTCACCATCATGTTTTTGATGAAAATTGAGCTCCAGACACCGATATTAGTTTTCGTCTATCTCCTATAGAAAAGGGTGTTTTTGACTTTTTTGAAAAAAAAGCGTCGAATTTGACCCACAAGATAGCTTAAAAGCCTTAAAAAACTCATCGCAACTTTATTAGAATATTTTGAACGGGAAAGCGGTAGTAATGGCTAAGTAATGACAATGAACAAAATGAACAAAAAAAGTAATGAAAATGAACAAAATGTCAAAAAGAAAACCTAAAAGAAACCAAACCTAACCATGCAGTGCAGTGGTTTTTTCTACTGCTCTTATTGTTCGTATTGCGTATATTCAACCATTTCTGCTTGCACTATAGGATTTATAAAAAGAGGACAAACCTGCTATATAAAGGTAAATTTCGCCGTATAATAAGACACCCTTCGCTTGTTTTAATAATGTCATTTCGTAGACGCATTTTAAGCTCGAGTGTTCGGGACAAACTAAAACCTTAAACAGCGTATTCGCCTGGCATATCATCTCACCTAAAACTTGAATAATGCATCTAATGCAACTAAAAGCGTTCGCTGTTTTCATACCCTTATACGTCTACTCTTCCACAACCTTATTAAGCTTTAAACAGTTTCTTTCCATGTTGATATTTCCATTAGATATATACTGTGTAGGCTTTATGATTAAACGTAGGTATATACCAATGAATTTTTAATAGTATACAGGGTGTCCCAGAAATAAGTGCAAATATTTTAAGGGGTGGTAGATCTCGATAAAAGAAACATATCTCTTTATCGTTTTTTAAATAAGTCCAAAATAACGGAGTTATTTTACTTTGAAAATTTCCGAAAAAAAATGATTTTTTGCTAAAATTTTGAGAACCACTGGATCTTTTCTGGATTTTCTTTCTTGTAAATTTAATCTAATACCAATGTTGCCATATTATCAAGAAATTATGTTTTTTAACTAAAAACTAAAAAAATTTCCAAAAATTTTTTCAAAAAATTTCGAATTTTCAGAATTTTTTTTTCGTGTTCATAGGCGTGTTTCTGGGGTTGAACTATACTACCCGTTAAAATATTTGCACTTATTTCTGGGACACCCTGTATATATGGGTGTTATTGAAATGGTGTAAAAAATCGGGGGGTGATAGTACTTCTAAAAATAGTAAAAAAAGTTCCTATAAGTATAGGGCGGAAAATGCATATTAAGGTAGTTAGGGGCACTGAAAGGGTGAATTTAAAAAACGGTTGTTTTGAAATTGAAGGCTTAAAAAACGAGATAAAATTTCGAAAAAAAATCCTCTGCCATAAATTTTGACCCTAAATCAAATGGTGATACTGAAAAATTATTTGGAAAAGCGGAAAGGGTAGTTTTTGCAAGGGTAGGGGGTTGTTTCGTGAATAACTTTTTTGAGGTTATTTTTTTGCAACGTGGGTTCGTTTTTTGAAAACTACATACTTTTTCCTACAAAAAAGATACTCTTGTTGCATATCGCCCAGAGCGATGGTTTTCGAGAAAATTGAAGACAAAGAGTTCGCTCTGATGGGTTGCTAACTGGTTAATCAACATAAACTTATGAAAGTTATGGCGCATGGCGGTTCAAAAAGTAACCAAGTAGTTATCAAATAATTAATTGAAAAATCAAAATTTGATGATTTCTAAAACATCTTGTTGCTTTAAAAACGAAATAATCCAATTACCAAAATTCCTTATTAAAATTATGAATTCCTTAATTCATTCACAGTAAATGTTCAAAATGACCACCGTTCATTTCAATGTAGACATCCGATCTTCTTCTTTACGATCTGGGTAGATACCCTGTGGAATATCATTTTCCACTAATTGGAAATTACTACCACTAATTATGACGTTCGGAATGCTTACTATAAAATTAGGTGAACAAACTTCTACGACTAATTGAAACTACTAATTTATTTCACTGATTTCGAGGTTCTGAATGAAGCTTTAACTTTTCCACTAAGTAATTATACTTCAAAATTTGCAAGAAATGTCATTTTGACCTTTGATGGCTTTGATTATCTTCCGTCAAGAGAAATTGTGGTTAGAAATCAAAAGTTGATTGTTTTATATATACATAGATAATATATATTTTTATATATACATAGATAAAAGAAAATAATCTTCTATTAAGCTATATTTTAGGCTTTCTCTATGGATACAACTGACTAACTCAAGCTATTGCTAGGATATTCTATTAATTTTAATTGTGTTTTTTAAATATTGTGAATTATTGTAAACTAAAAACTATAAAGTGTAATTGAAACCACTAATTTATTCCACTAATTTTTAATCAATATGATTTTCAGTGACCGATAAAAAAAAATCATATCAACCAAAAACAATTTAATAATAACTTTTTTTAATTACCAAAGTTCTCGTGTTTTTGTTGGAAAATTAATTACATTTTGAATACACGAGAGTCACGATACGTACACAGTTTTTCATATGGATTTGTTTCCAAGCTAAAATACGATCACCATATAAGTATGAATTTGCGTATTTATAATGGCTATATTAATTAACAAGCCTACGAAAAAAGTTATAATAAAATGCCGTTTAGATAAGGCCATTTTAGATATGGCGAAATGGCGTGACCTGGCCTGGCGTCTAATAATAAGGTAGATTGTGGAGTTGTTGTTTTCGTCCGTTCTATTTTGCTTTCGCTTTCTTTGTGTGGAAATTAACGGTAATTCGGTGAAAATTGCCTCGTTTTGTCGCCCAGTGAATGGAGAATATTAAGTTAAAACAGAGCACGAAAACCTATTTTTGATTTTCATACAGACCTCCATTATTATCACCGTTTTTATATAGACGGATTTTTTTCTTTTCATATACATACCATTTTTTTAATTTTAACAGAGTTTATTAGACAACTAAGTTTGCGTAGCGTTACAGATTGAAGTGCTATACTTCCGGATCCATACTTCCGGATTTACCCGGACATGTCCGGATTTTTAAAGTTTTAAAGGATTTCGTCCGCGAAAAGTCCGCGGAAAAGCGTCCGCGAAACCTGACTGCAAAAACAGTTTAACTTAGTAAAATATTTTACAGTTACTCTACTACTACAGCTCTTCTTAACCGACGCATGTTCGAAAGTACCCATTTCTATACTTTGGCGCGCCAATTTTTCGCTTTTCCAGGAAAGTGAATGCATGTTTTTTTTGGTTTATATTTTGTCGATTCCGGGGCTATTATTTTTGTCCTATAAAAGTTCATAAATAAATTTAGAGTTTCTTTTTTGCAACGTCTGAATTTCAGAGATCATTCATTTCAAAATAATCAAAATGATTTCAAGATGATAGTTAATTTCAAAATTACCTTGTAGACTCTCTCTCGTAGTTTTGTGTGTTTACGATAGCTACTTTGAAATGTTAATTTGTTTTAAGCTAATTATACATATGAAACTATTCATCATTTTTCCTCGTCAAGGTAGAGATATCCTATCACGTGGTACCATAGCAATATTTTGCCACCACTACAATTTTTTTTCATACAAAGCGAAGCCAAATCTGTTATACACAGGTTAATTCACGGTCAGCAGCACATACGCCAGACGTATAGTGCTGAAAACCGGAAGCTAATCGAGGAGCTAAAAGCAGACAGAGTTTTGGGATTACCTCTTGATGCAACAGCTACAAGGTATAGTTTTAACAACAAATTTAATATAACCATACCAGGAAGGGAAGACTAGAGGAAAGGTGTACCCATTTAAGCTGAATCAACCTGGTATACTGACGGCTTACCCGCATAATTCTTATATTATGCGTATCCTTTAACTCAAACTGACAGAACATCTTTTCTATTTTATCAAGTCGTTTTGTATTTTATTGGCATTTTTAGGAACCAATCCTTAGTTAATCTTTAGTTTACTACCCTGATTCTCCTGATTTTACAATGAAATACAGATAGCTTAAAGTAACTGCCAATTATCTGTTAATATAATGATGCTTTAGTGAAGCCAAAAATACATTGAATTATTCTTGAGGCCCTGTAGTTATAAATAAAAGTATATATTTACAGAAAAATCGGTTAACGAGAATTTTAAAATATTCAGAATCAATTCTAGAGATTTTGTTTAATTTATTATGAAGGCTTTATCGGCAAGATTGTTGATTTTATTCCAACCGAGAAATAATGGTCCTGCTGTTATCACCCAGCTGGGTGTCTTCCTTATTTGGTGAGCGTTGCTTACTCATCATCGTCCACTGGCTGAAACAGAAAGAAAAAGAAAACAAATTATGGACTTGAAACGATTTTCAATGCATTTTAAATGAGATTTGTTGTTAAAATATAAATACTATTAATTCCTGATGCAAATTTATTTATTAAAATCTTATTAAAATTTCTAGTGGAGGTAAAGCTTCCTAAGTATTTTTTACTGTCATGGCTAACTATGCTTCTACTTTGTTTACACCGTACGGAGTGCCGATGCCGTATTAATTTAGTGCCTACTAGTAAGTGCTTAAATCGACATTTACTTCGATTCCTTCATAATTGCTATACTTTCTGCTTTTGGCGTTAATAAATACGTATATGTATCGTATGATGGGTGGTCATGGAAATGACAATCGGTGACATTACCCATATAATTTTGCATATGAAATGACAGCGATCTTCATTTCTAAGTTATGAGGTGTAGAGGTAAGGAGAAATATATACAGGGTGAGTTTCCTACGATGTTGTCTATGGGTATCTCGGAAACTGCTGGAGATAGAGAGCCGGTTAAATGGGGAAAGAATTGCAGTTTTGTGGGGTCATAAATGCGCCTTTCAGATATTTGAAAAAGTTCATGGCTTACTAGATATTTCGAAAAAAACAAATTTCGGCTATTTTAAAAATTGTCCCTAATTCCTTTATAAGCTATTTTAGACAAAAAGTTTTCAGATGAAAGTTGTAGATAATCACATCCTTAATGAGATTATATCCTCCATTTTTTTCTAAAGCCTGTCATTTTTGAGATATGACACAAACATATGTTTTTTTAAATGGAAACCATAGCTGGCCATGACTTCATAAAAAGCGACATTTTTCATGCTTTTCAGCGATATAAGCAGTAATATGTTTTTTTCGAAGAATTACTGAGTTATAGCCAATTCTTATAATTTTTAAACAATTTCACTTAGTTAGCCATGGAAACAAGTTCAATCATCTTTGCTCTCAGAAATGTAAAGCTGTCACATCCAAACTTTGTAAATTAAACTAAACAAAAATTGTAAATATGAATTTTTCAAATGAAGAAAAGCGTTAGGATTATTGGTTCAACTTTTCTTGGCCAAACATTTTCGAGGATACGTTGACCGGTGAATGTTACGTTCTTTAGAGAACAGTTTTTAAGACATATGTTAGAAAAGCTAAATTTATTTATAGCCAATTCTTAGTTTTGAGTTGCATCTTTTAAAAGTGAATTACTACCTAGAGAAGGACCGGTCGACTCTTTGGGTCGACTTAATTAAACTTCTCTCGTACCGCCACAACGAGTGTCTCTCTTAATTCATAAGTTTTTTTGTAAACCTTATTGTTAACTATACCGCATAAAAAAAATGGATAGATCATGTGATCGAGGAGGCTCATGCAATTGGTCCACCTCTTCCAATCCCTGCATTATTATGATATAAATAATTTTTAACAATTCTTTCATTATGGGGGGGGGAGGGGAAGTATAATGAAAGTCATGTTGGAACCACTCTATTGATGCACGAGTATCTACATGCTCTTCTTAACTTGAAAAATTCATATTTACAATTTTTGTTAATTTTAATTTACAAAGTTTGGATGTGACAGCTTCACATTTCTGAGAGCAACGGCGATTGAACTTGTTTCCATGGCTAACTAAGTGAAATTGTTTACAAATTATAAGAATTGGCTATAACTCAGTAATTTTTCGAAAAAAACATATAGCTTATATCTAATCTTATATCTAATCTGAAAAACTTGAAAAATGGCGCTTTTTATGAAGTCATGGCCAACTATGGTTTCCATTTAAAAAAAACATAAGTTTGTGTTATATGTCAAAAATGACAGGTTTTAGAAAAAAAAACGAAGCACACAGTCTCATTAAGGATGAGATTTTCTACAAATTTTATCTGAAATTTTTTTGTCTAAAATAGATTATAATGGAATTAGGGAGAATTTTTAAAATAGCCGAAATTTGTTTTTTTCGAAATATCTAGTAAGCCATGAACTTTTTCAAAAATCTAAAAGGCGCATATTTATGACCCCACAAAACTGCAATTCTTTCCCCATTTAACCGACTCTCTATCTCCAGTAGTTTCCGAGATACCCATAGAGAACATCGTAGGAAACTCACCCTGTATAATAAAAAATTCGTACATTAAAAATGGTCACAAAAAAGGGAAGACTTAAGATGGCGCTGCTGTAGCAAAAACCTAAAATTTAAAATATGTTAGAACAGGAAATGATTCAAAAGAGATTAATATTTGACGTGATGGCGAGGGTTTCAAAAAAATTCAAATTTTATTTTCATGTCGCATGAAATAAATTATCGATTTTTATTCAGCAGCAATAGACTCATATAGACTGGGCCTCTTATATTTAAAAATAAATTGTTCTATATTTTAAAAAATAAAAACAAAGTTTTTTTGGGTAATGTTTGGTTATGTTACTTTTATTCTCTTATCTATGGTTACTTTTCATTTTTTAGATTTATGCGTCATTAGCGCCCCTGTGGTCATTTGGTGATTCCTTATTCTTCATTCTTCAACAGATCTGACGCATAGATAAAGGAAACAAGTTTAGATTGGAATGCTCGTCACCAAAACTTATAATTGTTTTGGGGCGCATATATACGTTGTAGGGCGCTATAGCGGTTGCTAAGAACAACCGCCAAACAAGAACAGAAATAATTTTCTCCTGTCAAAATCAGAATCTTCAAAAATTATAAAATCTTTTAAAATTTAAACCGCCCTCCTTGAAAAAATACTGAGAAGTGTTTAAAGCGTCCATTTCCAAAGTAATGTTTGCTATCTTGTGAGTTTAATTTAAATTTTATTTACTTAAACCCGTAACAATTGTGAAAAAGTGGCATTAAAAACTTAAAAAGCTCTGTGAACTGTGAACTGCAAAAACCATCGTGGATCGTTGCATAACGTCGGTGTCCAATGTTTCATAGGTATTTCTTACATGTCCTTATACAGGGTGGCGCACCTCATTCGCCTCGGTTGATTATACGAAAACGGAAAGATGTAGAAACAAAATATTTTATGGATATATGTGGAGAGGTAATGTGCACAATTAGACATTATTTGAAATGTACGGGGTGTTTCAGAACTAAGATCCATACCAAAGTTATATTTTTTCTTATGGAACACCCGGTATTTTATTTTATTTTTGGATTCTTGGGCCCAAAAAAAGGTCTTTATTATAAGGGTTAAATATGTTTAAAATCTTTGGTTTTTCAGATATTTAAAGATATTTAAATTTGCATGCTACAATAGAATAGATTATTAACCCTTAAGTACTAACACCCCGTCTCACAGACGCAACGGACTAGCTGGACATATGACATCTCCACTCCCCTCCGTTTCTAATTATCATCCAACTATGTAATTTCAATACGCATCAAAACAAGTTAAAAGCCGGCAGGGCAATTTGTGAAAGTGTGTAGTTTTCAAAATATTTTAGTTTAAACTGTCGATGCCGTCTGACAGACGGAGTGTTAGTGTTAACGTAAGCTTTTTTTTCTAATTTGTGCAATGAATCAAGCACCTAATAGCTCAAAACATGTGAAGTATGGCGAGCAAAATTACAAGGATACTCTTCTAAAGTGGTATGAAGAAATTAGCAGCGATAATAGCAAAATAGTGACATAGAATCCGAATGTGGCGAAAATTTTGCTATAGACAGCGATCATAATTCTGAATTCGAATTAGAAGGTAAAAAAACGGGTTTTAACTAATATCTAAAGGTATGTAAGGTATGTATATCTGTGTATGTTTTGTTATAGATGACGAAAATATGGATGTGAACGATCAGTAGACTAATATCGAAGAAAATGAAGAGAACAATTTGTTTGGAATGCGCAAAAAAGTGTGTAGGGAACAAGCCCATCTTTAGGCATTGTCATTTTTTTATTCTTTATATTTTCTTTTGCTTTTTTATTCTTAATAGATAGGTTTTTATATGCTAAATATAACAATAAATATAGTTTTTCATTTTCCTTTCGTTTTTTTTTCTATCTCAATGAGAAACAAAGATATGTCAAAAATCCAAAACTATCCCTTACTTTTATTTCAAAAATATAAAACATGTTTCCATAATATAAGTATTAGATATTTTTTTCCTGTAGTTTTAATGCTAATGATTCACTCCACTTACAAAAAATCTGTTAGACGCAAACAAAATATGTATTTTTTTTAATGCGTCTCTCAGACGGTCTGTTAGTATAGGCGCGACTATTTCAATATGTTAGTACTTAAGGGTTAACACCCTGTACATTACTTTTCAGAATTAGTTCTTGTGCTGAGTTTAAAGGTAGAGAAATAAACTTTACAGAAAAATGATATCCCTTCCTTAAATGTATACAGGGGTATCAAAAATTGCTGGTCTATTTTAAATATTTATTTTACCTAAGAACTTCGTTATTTTAAATGCAACACTATGTATTTTTTTAAATAAGTCGAAGCAGATTTAAATGCTCTTTCAAACTATATTAGGGTTTCCTATACCTATCTGGCTCAGACTTTGAATAAAAAGCGATTTTTCAATAAAATTGTAACCAAGATGACTAGTGTTGTCATGGCAAGTTTCTAGTGACAGTTAGTAGCTATTTTCAAAATCGAAATTAGTTTATGGACTTATTTAAATTTATACCAGTTTACTTTTATTTAATTTACCTACAATAGTTTAATAAATATTATTAAAGAGATAGAATAATAATTCTATCAAGAAAAAGGAAGAAGTAGCTCTTTGAATTATTTTACGATGATTTGTAGATATATGGATTTTCTATAAAATAACCAATTAAGGCAAATTCATTTTATTCACTTCCAACGACAGGTTTCTGACTAATAGGTTTTTTTATAAACCACACTACCAGCCTGCGAAATAGGACAAGAAGTTTTTCAAAGAAACGCTTATCATGAAGATTCCTGTTTGGATATCTTTGAGCATAAGCCCTTGAGGCCAAGAAGCAATTTTCCTCACAAAATAATATCACTAGTAACATATCTATTCGTTCCGCCAGCAGATACTGCTTCATTTTTCTTGATAAAATAATGAATACTTACTTATTAAACTATTGTAGCTAAATTTAAGTAAACTGTTATAAATTACAAATATTAATGTCCATAAACTAATGTCGACTTTGAAAATAGTTACTAACTGTCACTAGAAAATTGCCATGGCGACACCAGCCATCTTGACTGCAATTTTATTTGAAATTCGCTTTTTATTCAAAATCTGAGCTAGATAGGTATAGGAAACCCTAATATAGTTCGAAAGAGCATTTGAATCTGCTTCGATTTATTTAAAAAAATACAGGGTGTTGCATTTCAAATAACGAAGTTTTTATATAAAATATATCATTAAAACAGATCAGCAAGTTTTGATAGCCCTGTATAAATTTAAGGAACCAATACCATTTTTCAGTAAAGTTCTCTACCTTTAAACTCAATATAAGAATTAATTCTGAAAAGTAATGTACAGGGTGTTAATAGTCTATTCTATTGTAGCATGCAAATTTAAATATCTTTAAATATCTGAAAAACCAAAGATTTTAAACATATTTAACCCTTATAATAAAGACCTTTTTTTGGGCCCAAGAATCCAAAAATAAAATAAAATACCGGGTGTTCCATAAGAAAAAATATAACTTTGGTATGGATCTTAGTTCTGAAACACCCCGTACATTTCAAATAATGTCTAATTGTGCACATTACCTCTCCACATATATCCATAAAATATTTTGTTTCTACATCTTTCCGTTTTCGTATAATCAACCGAGGCGAATGAGGTGCGCCACCCTATATAAAATAAAGTTTCTTATATGTATGTGTTACGCTCAATAGTCGAATTCGAGCAAACGCCCTCCAAATAACCACGATAACCAACTCGCCAAATAACTAAACCAATCCAACCAAAAAGAGTGAAACCAATGCAACCAAATCACACTATAAGCAAAAAAAATAATTGAATAAAATTAATTTTTCGGGTTTGGGAAATATCCTTGCTCAAAACTAGATTTGCGTATTTTTCTCGGGCATTCCCTGAATTCGACTATTGAGCCTAATATATGCAACACACTGTATTTTATTAAATTAAAAGAAAGTAATAATAAATTTGAATAAACAATATTTGGCGACAAAATTCCGGAAAAAGCCACTCCGAAATTCTCAAAAGCTTTGGAGAGCGACCGTTGTAAGTTGTAAGAATAACGCCAAATAGTTTTTAAGTTGTTCTTATGGACACTTTCCAATATTAACTTGTTTCTTTTATCTATGCTCTGACGATCGTATCTATGGTATTATTAACATTAACTCATGTTCCATGAATAGAGTCTTCATTTATTCGTTTCGAGAATAGGAGTCTTGGCACAAACTTGGTATTTGAGCTATGAAAAATCCGTGCCTACGGATCGTATGTTTACACCTACGGGGCGACGTTAGACACGGCCAGTTTTATTGCCGGGATTTCGAATAAAAGGTCGCTGTCACAATGGCGCCATTTGTCACTTCGAAATACTCGGCTCGGGGCGCGCGATCGTAGGATTGATTCGCCGATGACCACACACGCGACTCGCTAAATTTAATTCTAATATTTCGTATAATGCGATCAGATAGCATCGTCATTCGTAACTATTTTAACCGTTTAAAGTTACGGTGTAGCAATTTTATAGAGGGTGTCTCAATATTTCGTGGACTACGTACTTTTGGAAACAAAATAAAATCACAGTTATTTAGATACCTCTAATCAAACGAAAGCTGGGAAAGAAACTGCACAAGAATTAATACATATATAGGAGGTAGTAGAAGTACCGAAAGCTGGAGAATATTAAAGTCCTTTCGAAAAGAGAAGTCCAAAGATATCATCTCACCAATTACATTATCAAAATGGGACGAATATTTTGCTAAACTGTTGACCAAAGAAAGGGCAGAATACCAACAAACATTGCAGCCACAATCGATATTCAAATACGAACCGCAGCTTCTCCACTTAGGATCAATACCAAAGAAGTAAAAAAATTTGCCAAACCCCGAAAAATAGAAAATCCAGGTAAAATTCCTCTAGAATTACTCAAAGACGGCACGGATAAATTATATAAAAAGCTCGCTAGTCTTTTCCAAAAGTGCCTTAATGGTGAAAATATACACAAGAAAGGAAGTAACAATACACAAGAAAGGAAGTAAAGACGATTACGATAATTATTCAGGAATCTCCGTGCTGAGCTCTGTTTCAAGGGTCTATGGAAAATTGAGTCAAAAAGAGAACTGAGGAATAATGCCGGGATATGGAGGCTGAAGAACGAGCGGGATTTAGAGCTGGTATATCCACGGTCGACCATTTATTTACACTTACCCAGATAATTGAGATGACAAAATACATCTCCTCTACGTATAGATCTCAAGAAAGCATATTATGATAGTGTACCCCAGTCTAAATTGTGGGAAGCTCTCGAAAAACCTAATATTAGCATAACATTAATTAAGGCTGTCCAAGAACTTTATAAGAACAACACTAGTCACGTAAAGAAAGGACAAACAGTATCAAAGGGATTCAGCATAAACAAAAGTCTTAAACAGGGCTGCTGTCTGTCCCCGACACTGGTTAAAATCTATTTGGAACAAGCTCTGAAAACGGGGAAAAGGTAGTGCGTAACAGTTGGGGATACCACTAAACGACTCGATACTTTACACTGTTTGTGTCGCTGATGATCAAATAATACTGGCTCAAGACTACGAGGACTGGGAATATATGACCCGCAAACTAATGGAAGAGTACAAGTGGGGGCTGGAGGTAATCTTTAAGATATTTGTATCAGCGGCGAACAACAGATCTTAATCCTAGAACAACAACAGCAAGAGATAAAATACAGCCAAAACGATTACACATTACCAACGATGGCTATGGTAGCCTTAATGAAGAAATTAATAATTGGGTTAAGTGTGAGTGACTTTTTTAGCCAGACTTCGCCTATTTATTTATTAATTAAAGCCATTATTATTATTTTTTTTAATTTACAGGTTTTTCTTATGCGCTAGCCGGGGTTTAACCGAGGCTATCACATTTCCATATCACCTGGACAGAAACCGTCTCACAATTGCTGTAGTGCCTAGAATTGCAGCTTTTGTAATAGAACAAGGACTGATCTTCGTAATCCCAAACGCCTCAAGATATCAGGTAAGTTTTTATGTATTAAACCGTTGGCAGTAATAATTATTGTTAAAATTTTTACGGTTTTTAAATTCCAAACTCTCTCCAACTCGACGCTTAGAGCCTCATATTTATCTATCTTTTCTTTGTACGCCCTGCCTATGTTATCATCTACAGGAATTGACACGTCTACAATGGTAAGTTCTTTATTTTCCTTTTCCAACAGCATGATATCAGGCCTATTATTGGGTACTACTTGATCCGTAATTATGCTCATATCCCAATAAAGCTTAGCAGAATCATTTTGGATTATTGCTTTAGGCTGGTATTTATAATATGCCTCTTTATTTTGGTCTATTTTGTGTTTCAGCCCCAGTTCTTGGTGGATGATTTTGGCTACTTCATTGTGTCGGTTGAGGTATTCTGTAGGAGCCAAATGAGTGCAGCTTGACACTATGTGCTGGATTGTTTCCTCCTGTTTGCACCCCATGCGGCATGATGTAAGTAAGTTCTCTTTTAATATGAACTTCCTATAGTTTTTAGTTGGAATTACTTGGTCCTGTATTGCTGCCTATGCCCCTTCAGTTTCAGTAAACAAATATCCCTGTGTTAGATAAAGAAATGTTTCTTCTTTTGCTACTTCAGGATTCTGCAAACTGTTATAGAACCTACCATGCAGAGACTTCTTTTGCCATGTTTCTTTAAAAGTTTGTGGTATGGTTTGGTCTTCTCTAACATCTGAAAGTGACAATGGTTTGGTTTGGTTTGTTTTTTTTAACAACTGCTTATCTATTTGGATCTTAAAAGAAGTTTTAAAATTTTTCTTGAATTCTTTTTTTGTAAAATGAGAATAATTTATTCATAGTCGAAAAAATTGTTTCCGCGTGTTTTTTAGGGTCAAATATTTCAAGTTAATGTATTCAAAAAGCAGGAATTGCTATTTTAGGAACGAAACATTTTCTTATTTAACATCATGGCGGCTTTCACTTTGTTGTTTTGGAGATTAAGATGGAGTAGTTCGAGTAGTCGCATACTGGACTAATAAAGTCGCAGTTCGGCCTTAACAGGTAGTATACTAGTCCCGAGTTTGCCTAATTTAGTCATTCTAGAGTCTAGCTTGTGCCGCCCTCTATAATCTAAATAAACGAGGGAGTGGATAAACTATCGGTAAAATATGTCGATGTATATTTAAATTTAGTTCTATATGTACCTTTCTTATGTCCCATTTTAATTAAGTTTTTTTTATAAAAACAAAAACAGCACTGAACTGTCTGACTGAACAGAACAATGAAGTGAAAATTTAAGATTTAAGGTTATGGTTCAATACAGTTGCAAAAAGGTAGTGACTCGACGTCCTACCAACGTAAGAATAAGGAAATCTAAACAACGTTGGAATTAGTAAAACAGACGACGTTTGCATAACGTTGGAATAGGTCCTGAAACTGACGTCGGAAAACTCTATATTGTCCAACGTTGTAACTACGTTGTCCGAATCACCTAAAGATCACTTAAGCAAAAAAGGTTACAAGACAACGTTTATTCGACGTCGCAGAAGCTTCTACTTTGCTGTAGTACTAGTCCAACGTCGGCACAACGTTATAAAAACGTTTAAATTTATTTTAATACCTAAGGTGGGGAATTTTGTGTTTAGTAAACATGTGATCGCAAGTCGTGAAAATGCTACTTGGGCCCGAAGGTGTAAGTGATGGTAGGCATAACCCATGTGTTTATAGCGTTGATTTTGTTTTTGGCTATTAATTGTATTTTTAATATTGTTTTCAATCTGTGGGTCATTTTCTCGGAGTATTGTTCTTTATTTATCTTCTGGTTTATAGCAAACGACTCGGTAAATCCTAAGTACTTATATTCCCTTTCCAAATTGTTGATGACACTTCCATCTGTTAGTTCCATATGTTCTTGTTTTCTACCTTTCCTCGCACAACATGAATGGCAGCACACTTACTCAAACCGAACTCCATTTTTATCCCCTTGCTAAATGTAGACTATGCAATTGTTGTCTTCCTTTTGCATGTAGTTTGAGGTCGTCCACATAAAACTGGTTTGAGATATCTTCTTCTTTATTTATTTTGTACGCATAAGGGGTAGAATTTAATAGATGACTTAAGGGGTTTAAAGCTAAACAGAACCATAGAGAGCTTAAAGAGTCCCCTTGGTAAATTCCCCTTTTTATGTTTATATGTTCCGTTTGGTAATGCAAATGTGCCGCACCCACATGCAGTTTTGTTTTCCACGTTGTCATGAGTGTTCCTAACAGTCATACAACTTGAGGATGTATTTTATATATGTTCATAATACTTGAATAAGCCAGGAGTGTGGCACCGAGTCAAAAGCCTTTCGGTAATCTATATAAATTTATCTTTTTAAGTTTTGCCTACTTAGATACAATACAATCTATTATGAGATTTTTTTATGAGAAACAACCAGGGAAGACAAGCAATTAAACAACTCAACAGTATTCTATGGGATAAGCCAGTATCAAAACAAAACAAACACAAAATTTATAACAGCATAGTTAAAAGCATCATTAGTTATGGTAGTGAAGTATGGCCTTTGAAAGAAAAAAACCGTAAGTCACTCGAAGCTACAGAAATGGACTTTAGGAGGCGCGCGGCCGGGAAATCGAAACTGGAAAGAGTAAGAAATGGAGAGAATTCACAATATCATGAACGTTAAACACAGAATAACAGAAGACATCAAAATTGACCAACTGAGGTGGTACGGGCACGTACAAAGAATGGCAGAGAGCAGAATCCCAAAGAAAGTAACAAGGTAAAGGAAAGAGAGGGAGACCTCGACGGAAATGGAGAAAAGGAATAGACGCAGACATCAGAACAAGAGAAATAGACGAAAACCTCGGGCAAACAGGGACCTATGGAGACTGGAAATCAGAAGACGGCAAAAAACGTTATGAAAGGATTTCTATATGTATATGATCAAAGATGCTTCGCTTATTACAGTTGGGAGTTGGAACCTTTGGTGTTACAACACAACACAAAAATAAAACACAAGAAAATTATTCAAAACCAATTAATACAAGAATGCGCCAAAATCACAATCACATAACACATACTTATAATAAATAGAGTATTATAGAGTTACAATATAATTCTAAAATTATGTAATAATTTTATAATTACATAATATATGTAGTATAAAAATTACTTACCCAGTTTTAGTACATATTTTAGCTACCCATCATTGTTTTAACTATTTGATTATATTATATTTCTTTAGATTTATTTAAATTTGTTTTCTAATTTAAAACTTCTCTTATCTTTTACTTGATCGTAATAACTCACTCAATTATAATAATAATTTTAACCCGCATTTGAAATATTTCCCAACGTTTTGTATGTTTTCACATTTAAATCATCGGGAATTTTCATATTTATACAGTTTAAGCTTTCCGAGATTCTACTTGTCGTTCTTAGGAAAATTATTAGAGAAAATAAACGACAGCCGTTCAGCCACAAGAAGAGAGAATTATTAGAATGAACGATCGAATAAGCTTAGGTTTAAGTTCGGTGATAAATTTAAAAAGTTGGAAAGATCAGTTTTAAGTTTAAAGATTATATGTATAAGTGAATTAAAAGTTTGAATAAGAAATATTTTAAATTTTCATTAATAGACACACCGGAAAAGTCTAGGGATATTACAATTTTATCCAGCCATCGTCAGTAATTTTATTATTTGCATTTCTGATATAATAAAATTAAAATAAACAAATAGTTTACAGGAAGTATTTATTACCATTTTTACTTCATAAAGGGTATGGCTTCCTCTACTGTTTATTGCAGCCCTACATCGCCTCTCCATGCTCCTGATCAGGTTGTCGATCTCTTCTTGAGGTACAGCCTGCCACGCTGCATTCACGGCCCGAACCAGATCCTTACGAGTTTCACGAGGCATACCCATTCTCAAAATTCTTCTTTGGACCGCGTCAGGAGATTGTGCCGGCTAGGGAAAGATGTTTAATTGATGAGCATTGATAAACTCACTTACCACTCTGGCTGTATGAGGCCGTGTATTGTCATGCATGAGAATGAAGTTTCTCCCAAAATCATTGGCATATGGTAACACGACAGGCTCAAGAATTAAATCACGATATGCGATTCTTGTTAGAAACCTTTAAAGAAAAACGAGATCGGTTTTTCGGCCTAACTGGATTCCTCCCCAGACCATAACTGTTCCACCTTGATAAGGGTGCACTTCCTGAACATGATACAACCGAATAAGATTTCCCGGTTCTCTCCATACCCTAAGCCTTCTCGAATCCGGATGAATTCCAAAGCGTGACTCATCCGTGAAGAGAACATTGGCCCATTGTTCAATCGACCACTGAACATGATCTTGAGCCCACAAATATCGTACCTCTCGATTTCCTCTCGTTAAGGGTTGAGCTCTCCAGGGGCGTCTGCTTCTTAAGTTGACCTCTCATCTATTGCGAACAGTGTCAGGACTAACGGTTACATTATGTGTTTCCTGGAGAATTAAACTAAGCTCTGGTGCTATAAGAGTCGGTCGGCGTCGAGCATTTAATTGTAAAAAATGATCTTGCTGAGGGGTAGTAATGCGATGTCGCCCTGTGTGCCTTTCAGCAACATCACCACTTTCACGGTAGCGTGCACTTAATCGCGATATTACACTTTGCGTTGTATTTAATGCTCTAGCTATGTCAATTTGGCGCATTCCAGCTTCGAGCACACCCATGGCCCTTAGCATTTCGTCTCTGTTAAGATGTCTACGCTCCATAATTTCGTTTAATACTAAACAGAGTTATTTGAATGAATTCTGGCCAATTATCATAAAAACATAGCCAGTACAGGTTAAATTCGAACAATTTGATGCTAGTGCTTTTTATGCATTTGACAAAAAATGCACAAACACTTCTGCAAATATCCCAAATTTAGAAATAACTAGTGTGACTACTTCGTTTCAATCGAAGTAGAAAGAATCGGCCTACAAATATGTGGTTGTTTATTCAAAACATTTATTTTTAACTTTAATAAAATGATATCCCTAGATTTTTCCGGTGTGTGTAGATATAGAGTTAGATAGCTAAATTAGTTTTTTTTATATGTACAGGATGAGTTTTAAATAAGTGCAAATATTTTTAGGACTGGTAGATCTCGATAAAAGAAACATTATTTTTATTTACACTTTTTTAAATAGCTAAATCCAAAATAACTGAGTTATTTTACTTTGGAAATTAAGAAAATAAATACTTTGTGCTTAAATTTTGAGAACCACTGTGTTCTGGTCCCTCTAAATTTATTGCTATGTTGCCATATTATCAAGATATATTTTTAACTGAAAATTAAAAAGAAATGCAAAATTGTTTTCAAAAAATTCAAAATTTTCGACATGTTCCTGGGATAGAAATATACCAACTCTAAAATATTTGCACTTATTTAAGACTTATCCTTAAAAAAAATTATGTCACAAAATGGCACTGGCAAGTTCAGTGAAAAAGTACTTTTGGCATGCTTCGAAGAAAAGTCCAAAATATGGAAATCGTCAACGCTTTGGTCAAATTATTCCATGGTCAAGGCGTTGATCAAGATTAACAATCAGGGCATAAGCAAATATTACAAGCTTATTGCTTTTTTGAAGCGAAAAGGTGAGGGATATCGTCCAAAGAAGTCGAAAATATTGATCAGAGATCGACAAATTTCTTGCAGAGGCGTCGGATGAAATATACCTTATGAAAAAATTTGCCGTAATTTTCGGCATATATTTGGAGCGTGCCGTCGTGAAGAACTATGCAACTTGACATTAAATGATATCGAGGATGTAGGAACTTCATTAATCGTGCATATTTCAGATACAAAAACTAATGCGGAACGAACATTTGTTATTACTGATACATTATACTTGAATTATTACAAAAAGGACATAGCTCTCCGTCCATCGACCATCAACCATTCAAGAATATTTATAAAATATATTAAGAATAAATGTGCCACGACTCCAGTTGGAATCAACACATTTGGTAAGATGCCTGCCAATATTGCTAAATTTCTAATTTTGTCCGATTCTCATCTTTATACTGGACATTGCTTCCGAAGATCCTCGGCTAGTTTGCTGGCAGATTCTGGGGGCTAATCTTAATACAATTAAGCGACACGGTGGATGGAAGTTCAGTACCGTAGCGGAGGGTTATATAGAAGAGACTCTTTACAAAATAAAACGAGTATTGCAGGTCAAATTTTATCCAGTACCTTAGCGGATACTACCATTGCTTCTAATCTTGGTACAAGATTCACGTCAGAGATAACTTCTACTTGTACTACAGCTATAAATGAAATTGGCCATGAAATAACTTATTCCAATTGTAATTTCACTAATTGTACAGGGTGAGTCAACGATAGAGTAAAGTCCATTATCTCATTTGTTTCGAGGTTTACAAAAAAATGTTAAATACAAAAGTTATAGGGAAGGTTAAGATACACATTTTAAAATTATTATAGAGTATACAGGGTCCTTCAAAAATGTCTGGCGGATATAACATATGTTTTTTTAAATACAACACCCTATTTTTTATTTTATTTTTAGATTCTGCGTAAAATTCTGTAACTTTTTTATATATAATGTTATATACCTAAAATTAATAGTCTTTGTAATATTTAAATTTGTTTATACAAATGTTAAATTGCAATGTGGTAAAAAATTGTCAGTTGTACCATTGTTTCTGAAGTTGGAATACCAAAATTTGGTATGAGAGTTCTATAGAGATTAAAAAGAAGATATATGTTAAGATATTTTAGTTAAATGCTACAAGGTGCTCAAAATATATTTATGAATTTCAACTACTTAAAATTAAAAAATCTCAAATTTTTTAAATGGTACACCCTATAAATTTTCATTTTTTCTGATAGATTTTGAAAATCTCTTCAACTTTTATTAAGTATGTCATATACCTATTTTTAATAGTTTGCGATTTATTCCATTTTTTTCTATTTTTACCCTAATTTTTAATACAATTACGCTATAACATCATAGTTACCGTAACAAAACAAACATATTTATTACTTATTTTTAATAAGTAGTTTAATAATTAGTTACAATTGTTATTATTAGTCAAAATTAACTAACTTTACTCAAATAAACTAAAATCGTAGTCGTGAATTTCTTGGTGTATTTCTATATTATGAAAGATTGACATTTGGATTTTCCGTCGGGCCGAACAGCCACAGATTATGGTAATGCTAACTAGATTACTTAATTGTTGACGACTACTGATATTGAAATTTTCTCCGACATACAGTAAAGTTTTTGTTCTCGTAGTAATTCTGGTTTATAATTCATTTCGTAAAGCCAATATTACTACTGCCACAAAACCGTCCCATTACACACTGAAAATATAATAATATAATATAATATGAAAATGTTTTCTAGATAATCTACATCTATTCTTGTAGTACTTATTGCAAAGTACTATATAATATATAGTACTGAACCAAAAAATATGTTTATTTTGGCTTGTTCGTGTATATCAGTCAGATTGACTAATCCATTTTCAGGAAAATCTGAAACTATTACCTCTACCTCTAACATTTATACTTATTACAACAAATTAAACTAAAATTGACCTTTTGTTCTTAACTTGCTTAATAGACATATGAAATTTTGATAATAATTATTATTTTTTGTCATGGTAACTATGATGTTATAGCATAATTGTATTAAAGATATGGGTAAAAATAGAAAAAAATTGGAATAAATCGCAAATTATTAAAAATAGGTATATGACATACTTAATAAAAGTTGAAGGGCTTTGCAAAATCTATCAGAAAAAATCAAAATATATAGGGTGTACCATTTAAAAAATTTTAGATTTTTTAATTTTAAATAGTTGAAATTTATAAATATATTTTGAACACTCTGTAGCAATTAACTAAAATATCTTAACATATATCTTCTTTTTAATCTCTATAGAACTCTCATACCAAATTTTGGTATTCCAACTTCAGAAACAATGGTACCACTGACAATTTTTTACCACACCGCAATTTAACATTTGTATAAACAAATTTAAATATTACAAAAACTAATTAATTTTAGGTATATAACATTATATATAAAAAAGTTATAGAATTTTACGCAGAATCTAAAAATGAAATATAAAATAGGTTGTTGCCTTTAAAAAAACATATGTTATATCCGCCACACTTTTTTGAAGAACCCTGTATACTCTATAATAATTTTAAAATGTGTATCTTAATCTTCCCTATAACTTTTGCATTTAACATTTTTTTGTAAACCTCGAAACAAATGAGATAATGGACTTTACTCTATCGTTGACTCACCCTGTACATTTAATTTGAGTAAATAATTGTTTTACGTTGACTTGATTTTTCTTATTTTTTTTTTCAATTATCGCTTCAGTGCTAAAAATGAGTTTAACCATCAGTGACGTAATGTCACATTTTGGCACTGACAGCATGCGTTAAAAATTACATTTTTACTGACGTTTGTAGAAAAATATAATTAAGTTACAAAAAATGTCACCTTTCTACAAAGAAATTCATAAAAAAATAAAAAAGTTGACAAAACCTCTCCGATAGTTTTATTAAAAATCTCTGTCAAAACAAGCAATGTCATTTGGCCACTCATACATGAGCTTCTAGAAACCATATAGAAATTTGTTTTATATTTAAGCAGATGTAAAATCTCGTTTTTATTCTATTTTCCGTCCAATTTTTCTTTAGCATTTCCGTTCGTTTATCGAGCGATTTTCAGGAGAAATCCCCAGCTTTCGACAGCCGATCAATCCCGCACCCCAATCTGACCGTCATTCGGCCTGTTCGATATTCCGAGCAAAGAAACGCACTGGTGATTTATTAAGTCGGTCTGTTACCGGAGGAAATTCACGTTGAAATTTCCTTTACTTGTGCTTTTCCATAAGTTAGAAAAGAACATATCGAGGAAAAAAGAAAAACTTAACATTTTTCAAACATTCTTTAGGGGTTTTTCAATTTTTAATTTTCATTGTTCTTTACGGAAAAAATATAGTAAGATTTAGACTTTTCTAGAAGCTTTAGTCACTTATAAGTATAATATATACAGGGACTTATACCACTTATAAATATAATATATACAGTTATACAGTATAATATACCGGGTTGTTCCCCACATACAACACCAAGTATTGTAGCTAAACGATTAGATTTTTACGAAGTTTTGAGTTCGTTGAAGGACTGTTAGAGCTACATATAAAAATAATTTTACAAGATACAGAGTGTCCCAAATAATTAAAAAATAATAATATTTTTTAAGTTACAAAAAAAACAACTATAAAGTTGTATTGTTTTAAATGTAACACCCTGTGTATTATTCTATTATAATTTATCACACTGAAACCTTACCGTATTTGAAATATTTTCAGTTTTGTAAAATTGCTGTAAAAAATTTAAAGCTTCATTTCTCCAAGGGTATCAAAGTTTTTAATAATAAATATTTACTAAAGATTATTTATTGATCAGATATTGTGTTACAATAATAAAAATTATACTACCTTAAGCAGATCTTTCGTCAAATTTATATTAAATAATTACTACCTTTAAACGGCAATAACTTGTTTAATTTAAATGGAACACCCTGTATATTTTAAGTGAATCAGATGCACAGTTTAATTGTCTATCAAATTGTATTATACCATTTTTTACCTATCTCTTCAAATTTTCTTAGAAAATGCATTTATTTATGATTTAAACCTGATTTATCACTTATCACTTTATCACACCATGGAATATTGACATTTTAGATTTTTTTAAAGCCACATATATGTACAAAATATACAGGTGGTAAAAATAATAATATTGCGAGCCTATTTGTATACAAAAAGAAAATTATTTAAATCTTTGTAAAAGAGTATAACAATTAAATATACCACCATTATTTCCGCCCAAAAATTAGTTAATTACATACTTAATTTTTTTAATTAATAAATTATCCTAAATAAATCTCCTCTTTAACAAAAAATATTTAAACAGTTTTTTATTTTTTAATGAAATAAGCGAACTATATCGACATTATTAGTATCTGTACTCTTTGAACATTTGTTACATATTTAAAAATAATCTAAAATGTCAATATTCCAGGGGTATAGTGGAAAATAAAGTCTAAATTATAAGAAAATGCATTTTCTACGAAAACGTGAAGAAATAGGTAAAAAATGGTATAATACAAGTTGATAGACAATTAAATTATGCATCTGATTCTCGTAAATTATACAGGGTGTTCTATTTAAATGAAACAAGCTATTGCCGTTTAAATCTAGTAATTATTTAATAGAATTTTTTAGACACTCTGTATAAGGTAGCATTTTGTTTATAATTGCAACACAATATGTGATCAATAAATAATATTCAGTAAATATTTAGTATTAAAAACTTTGATACCCTTGGAGAAGTGAAGCCTTAAAATGTTTACTGCAATTTCATAAAATTGAAAATATTTCAAAAACGGTAAGGTTTAAGTGTGATAAACCTTAATCAAATTTACCTTTATTTCAATCGTAAAATCTAAAAATAGAATCATGTACAGGGTGTTCCACTTAAAAAATACAACTATAATATTTTTTACTTCATTGGGACACTCTGTATCTTCTACATATATTTTTAAATTGTAGCTCTAATAGCCCTTCAATGAACCCAAAACTTACAATTTCTAAAAATATAATCGCTTAGCCAAAAATCCCAACTTTAATGCAACGGACTAAAAAACATTTAAACATTCAAACTTTTTGTTTCTACAATTTTTGTTGCTTGTAAAAAGAAACCGGCAAATGCGACTCGAACTCGCCAACAGAGGGAGGGTTCCGTACAAATTTGTAGGTACATATTATAAATAGACTTTAAATAATGACTACTCTACAGAACGTCCCTGGATTGTCTTTATAAACGGAAAAACTTTTTAATTATTGACATTTTGAGAAAAAATATATTCTCCATTAAAATGTTTACTCGTTCCAAAATGGTTAGTTTCGTTTATGCTTTTCCAAATTTCACTGTATCACACTCTCTCATCACCCTGTATACCTACTTGCGTGCGGCTATTTCTGCACGTACTCCGCGCCTGGCGTTGATAAATCGCCAACGTTTCTGGCAGAACGCTAACAGACTGAAACGCTAATAGCCTCTAGGACCCGGTGCTCTTTACGTAGAGACCGAAACAACAAGAAGAACAAGAGAAAAAAAAACAAGAAACTAAAACGGCTAAACAAACTCCTCCGTTTGCTGTCGCATCTATTCCCAGCCGAAATACTTTTCGTCGGACCAGAAACACAAACGGCTCTTTTATAAAATCCATTTTTGGTTTCCACTCCTTTTCCCACATTGTTCGTTTTACAGGTTTTTATTTAATTTTGAGTATATCCTTTGAATAAAAAGATTAAGGAAGGTGTATAAAGCTATCCATGTTTATCGGTCTTTACGTAGCTTATTTTTTGTTATTTATTATTTATTCTACTACTGCTAGATGGAAATCGTGTGTGGTAGAACTTAAATTTAACAGTGACACTATTGCGATTTATCCAAAAAGACTGAAAAATAGTTGGTTGTGGCGTGCGGTAGATCTCGGTCAAAAATCGAGTGAAATAATGGAATAACTTTTCGCTAGTGAGTGACTATATAATATACATATTTGTAGTAAACCGATCATTTATGAAATTCACTTAAATTAACTAATTATAAGGGAAATTGGAACAACTTTCGTTGCACGTCATCAATGACACCATGCGTCGTCTTATGGAGTTTGCTGGTGGTCGTATTATGATGTGCAACGAAAGTTATTTTTTCTACAAACGTCAGTAAAAATGTAATTTTTAGCGCATGCTGTCAGTGCCTAAAATGTGACATTATGTCACTGATGGCAGAGCTGATGGTAAAAGTAATTTACTCATTTTACAAGAGTTGAGACACAAATTTGACATTAGTTGACAACAAATGATCGAATGTTTGGAATCTTTCAATTACCCTAACAACCATAAACTTCATAATTAATTTGATTTCAGAATGACATATTATAAATTATTCATTAACGTAAAAAGTAATAATACCTTGATATATACGAGCATAAACTTGTTTGTAGAAAAAATAGTGTATGATATGTGTGCTAAAAGTGATTTTATTTTGTTCGAAGTGATGGGACCATGACCATAAGGGGGATAACAATGCAAAACCAAAAAAGGTGGACCAACGCCCACCCTCATCCACCCCAATCATTGTGAATTGGGTTGGAACAAAAATTTATATCAAAAAAAAATTAAAGGAAATACCTACTTAATCCTCAAAAATGAATTGTATCATAAAAGTAAAAATACATAGGATATATTTTTGAGTAAATAAATTAGTAGGTATATGATTAATCAAGATGTTTTTGTTAGTGGTAAAATATGAAAAATGATTATTAATATAATATAAGATACAATAATGCTTGGTCACAAAATTTTAAAAAATCTTTTAGGTCCATTGAGACGTGCTTTCTTTTCCATCTCGTGTCCGTATCAAAGACAGGAAAAAGAAGAATGTTTCAAATATTTCAGCTATTTATAGCAGGACGTCTGGCATTCTTCTATTTCTTGTTTTCATGATCTAAATGTCCCGTTTTATTGTGTCGTTAGTAGGGAAAAACGTGGAAGAATGTTACATTCTTGCGTCCTGAACGGACGAACGAGCCTATATATTTGTTTTCAATGCAAAGCAGGAATCTCTAACGATAATATTATAAGTAATTGCTTATTATCTACACTTAGATGCAAAAAAAGGCAAAGGAAAAATTTTTGGTCTAGTTTAAAATGTTTAAAATGTTTGAAATATGTCAACTTTAATTCGTAAACTCAGTTTATTATAAACTTTAGTATTTGGCTTATTATACAGGGTTAATCGAAGAGTTGTTTCTTACCCTATATTAAAAATACCCTGTGCAATAATTTCGTGAGAAAATCTTCCTAAAATATTATTTTTCGGTCAGAACCATGTCTCCTCATGTGTGCCAACACATGTCTTGGTTAATTTTTAAGAGCAAACTGAACTTGCCACAAACGTTTTGCAATTTTTTCAATTATCGTTATCTTTTAATGTTATTCTTCTTAATGACGAGGTGGCTTTGGTGATTATTGTTGTGTTATGGTTTTTTTTAGTGTCGAAGATGCAAAAGTCGTTGATCTTGTTGAAGATGGTCGAAATTATGAGTATTCACTTGGTCCTTGAAGAAGAATAGAAAAACATAACACAATATATTTGCAGCCTAATTAACAGTATGGACCGATGTCTATAGAGAGCTGTAGCATTCTTTATCTAAGGCTATAGCTTATAGCAGCCGGGGGGAAATACAAAGTATTAGAGTATTTTTTACAAGGAGGCAATAGAGAAAGAGGGATATAACCTTTATTATAGATTCGGGACGGTACCGGTATCAGGTCCAAGAAAAGAACAAGCTAAAGAGGGGGAGAAAATGGAGACAAATACTCCAGCCTCCATCTCACACGGACACGGATTGCGAAACTCCAACCGTGAAAGGGTGTATATCCTCGGAGGAGGTTGATGACCACTCCTCGGAGGAGGAACATCTGTTGTCAGGGGGATGGGAAATACCCCGTCCTCCCTACAACAGGGGGATCCTTACCTACCCCAGAAACCTGATCCATGGGATATCCCAAATAAACCTGCACCATGCAAAAGGGTCTTCCGCCACAATCACAAGATTGAGAAAAACCAATATTTAATGGTACTAGCCCAGGAACCATGGGTGTACCAGGGACAAATTAAAGGGTTGTCTAGAAAAAATTCCAGTGTAATATATGATAACAGGCAGGAATTTCCCCGAGCCTGTATTCTTATAAGAAACAACATTAACTACACATGTGTTTCAGAATTTACAACCCGAGATCTTGTTCCAATCATGGTTCAACTTAATAGCGAGGATTGTAGCAAAAATATCGTGATTGCCTCTGCATACTTTCCGGGTGATGGGCAGACACCGCCTCCGGAAGTAGAGGAGCTCGCGCGATTCTGCAGCCAACGGCGACTACATCTGCTATTGGGATGTGACTCCAATACGCACAATGAGGTATGGGGAAGCACTAATACTAACACTAGAGGTGAGTGTTTACTAGAATTCCTCTTAGCATACAATCTTGAAGTTCTCAATATAAGGAACACCCCCACGTTTGTGACAAAAACGCGGGCGGAAGTATTAGATTTAACAATCGGGAGTGCTAGTGTAACTAGTTACGTGAAAGATTGGAGGGTGTCAACGGATAAGAAACTTTCCCTATCAGATCACAGAATCATCGAGTTCAAATTAGGAGGAATCATACTCCAAACTGAAATTCGAAGGAATTCAAGAAAAACCGATTGGGAACTATACCACACCAATCTTGTGGATCTGGACCAAATAGATGCAGGTAGGGCTAGGAACCACCTGTATTTAGAATGGTACGCAAAGGAAGTCAGTGGTGCAATATTGGATGCATATGAATCTAGTTGCCCCACAAGTAAGGGCATACAAAAAAGTAACAACAAGCCCTGGTGGAACAAAAAGCTGTCCAATCTTAGATCGGAGGTCCGACGACTCTTCAACAGAGCCAAACCCAGCGGCGAATGGCAGCTCTACGCCGAGAAATTAACTGAGTATAATAAGGAGATTAGAAGGGCAAAGCGGTCTGACTTCAGACTTTTGCGAAAACATCACTTTAACTACTTATGCAGCTAGGCTACACAAAGCTATGGCCAAGAGTGGACCCATCCCCAACATGGCACTTAAGAAACCTGACGGAAGCTGCACGGAAGGAGATGAAGAGAGAGCTAACCTCCTACTTCATATACACTTTCCAGGTAGCATATCTATTGATACGCAAGTAGCTCCGACCGAACCCCACAATCCTCGCAGGGAAGACTGGGAGACGGCCAAGCTAGTAATAACAGAACAAAAACTGAAATGGGCTATTGACACCTTTCAGCCTTATAAAACAGCAGGAATAGATGGGATTTTTCCTGCCCTTCTAAAGAAGGGTCAGGAAATAGCTACACTCCATCTATTAAACATTACAAGAAGCAGCTTAGCGATGGGATATATACCAACCATCTGGAGAAGAGCGAAAGTCATCTTCATACCCAAAATAGGCAAAACTGACTGGGCTAACCCCAAATCATTTAGGCATATTAGTCTCACATCGTTCATATTAAAAACGATGGAGAAAGTAGTGGACAACCATATTAGAGTAAATCATCTACAGGTTAAACCACTGCACGATAGTCAGCATGCATATAGAGCAGGCAGATCCTGTAATGATATTTTAAAAAATTGCAAATTGTTGGTGGCCACTTCATTTCGCTCTAAAAAATTAACCAAGGCATGTGTTGACATGAGTCAAAACAGAAAATGTTCAGAAGACATGGTTCTGATCAAAGAAAAGATTTTTAAGAAAGGTGTAAAAGTTAGGGTTACTTAAGGTATACTTATATAGGTAAACTTGAAAAAAAAAATCCGGACCGTTTTTTTGCATCTGAGTGTATTATGCGACGAAGTAAATTGATATTATTTTCATTATAATAATAATACTCAAAATACGCAAAATACTCAATTACGAAGGAAGTAGCACGAATCAGAATGAAATAAGACACAAATGAAGAAACATCCAGGAACATGAAATTGAAAATAAGAGAAGAAATAGAAAAGCGAAGAATAGAAAGATTAAAAGAAAAACCACTATACGGACAATTTATGAGACATTTAGATAAGAACTTCGTCAATAAAAAGAGTAGCATACAATGGTTAAGTGGTGCAGGATTGAAAGGAGAGACAGAAAGCCTAATAATGGCTGCACAAAATCAAGCCCTAAGTACAAGATATAGACAAAAAAAGATCTTCAAACAAAATGTGGAGAGTAGATGTAGATTATGTCATGGGTCAGAGGAATACGTTAGTCATATCATCGCAGGCTGTACAAACTTGGCCGCCACTGAGTACACTCATAGGCATAATAAAGTAGCTGGCTATATACATTGGAACATCTGCAAAGCATTCGGAATGGAAGTTTGTGCGAAATACTACGAGCATATTCCTGAAACAATTACAAACATCAAAAACAAAGACAATGAAGTAACAGTAATGTGGGATTTGCCCACAATAACAGATCGACAAATAAATGCGAATAGACCAGACATCGTGGTACATGACAAAAAGAATAAAACTTGCCAACTTATAGATATATCAGTACCAGACGATTCCAACATACAATTAAAAGACAACTAGAATATAATGAAATATAAGAACCTAGAAATAGAAATCAGCAGAATGTGGAATGCAAAGTCTTGTACTATACCGGTTATTGTGGGCGCCTTGGGAACCATATCCAAAGGAGCAGAACTACATCTGAACCGCATCCCAGGAAAATCATCTATCCAAGAAGCCCAAAAGATTACGTTGCTCAGCACGGCTCACATCCTTCGCAAAGTGTTGAACTAAGTTGCTTTGATCCCAGGCCGGGAACTGGACTTAGTCAATAATTACCGGAGAACTTCAACCGCCATCTCCGTGGAATATGTTAAATAATAATAATAATAGCTCCCGTATAGCGTTTGACGCCTTGGGAGTAGCAAGGTACAGCTTGCCATGCTAGAGCCGTTCGGTATACAAGGAAGGTAATGTGGCTAGCACTAAGGGCCTAGCACTACGCTTCGACCGCCTATTATTACCTCAGGATTGTGAATCCCAAGTACTCATTTAAGGCTGAGTCGACCTAGGTACCAAACTATTTTTATTTAATATAAACTAGTCGGCTGATGAAATGCCGGGTGAAGGATTCGAACCTACTTCTACCTTGAGATTGGTACAATTTGTAGTAGATTTTTTTTTGTAGACGAGAGTCTGTACCTCTACGCCACCGAGTACCATTTAGTTTCATTAAATACACTAAATTTAGAAGTCGGAATTTTTTAGCTTTTAATCATTATAAGGATCTAGGAAAATTGCCCGAAAACAATAAATCAAAGGAGAATTACCAGAACATAATTACTCGCAAAGATAGTTGTCCGAAAAGAAAAACCTTTTCACTGACTACAAATTCGACTGCCATTCTACGTATTTATACTCGGAAGAGGAATAAGCATAATAAATACGATTTTACAGAAATTGGCAGGGATGACAATGACAATGGCCTAATAACGACGATGACCTGATAAGTATTTTTGTTAAGGCAATCTTCGTTTCTGTGATTTGCTTTCATTTAAATTTTCTTCGGTCCTTTGTTTTCGGCCAATTTTTCGGTTACGCTTTAGATGGACTATAGCCCAAAAAAATTTTTCATGTAGTGTAAAATTATAAAAAATATATTTTGAGCAAGGATAGATAGTTCATATTATATCAAATAACCTTTTAGTCACGTGATTAAACTTGACCGGCACATAAGGTTACCAGATGAAAACTTGTCCAACCCGGACAAGTCTTTCAAAAAATTCGGACAAAATTCGGACGTCATAATTTTTTAGCGAAGTAACATTTTTTACATTACCTACTGATTGTTGATAGTTATCATTTTATTTTATTTATAATATAACAGCAAAAATACATTTATAACTTTCAAAAGTTAAAACTTACGAACTAAAAGAATGAATTTACACTGTGCATTTATCGACAATTTTTTAAGTAACTAAATGTATTAAAACTAATATGTTATTTTGCATTATTCCGAAATTTTTAATAGAACATTAAAATCCGAACGCTTATAAAAAATCCGCCCGGACTCAACCGGATGTAGTGAAATTCCGGACATGTCCGGATTAATCCGCCCTTCTGATTGCCTACAATGTTGCCCACTTTTACATATATTCTTTCAATCAAAACATTTTAGGAAACAAAAGTAAATTAATTATAAATATATAAAAAGTTATTATTAAACTGTTACCTACTTCACAGTAATTTGTATCAAAAACAGAAAAAGTTGGTTTTGTTAGTTTCGTTTAATTTTAACTAAAGTGGCCAATATAGTCGTCGCCCTGTAGAACGTAAATATACTCGTCTGTTTTTCGTTTTATACTCTGTGGATCCCACGCGACCGTTGACAAGTCGGCGAAATCGCACTACCAGCTATAAACTGCTTTAATTGTATCTAATCTGGTCGATTTGCATTGCAAATGACGACGCAGATACCTGAGCTCGTCTTGACATTTCGCGATACGCTCGATGGTATAATTAGAAACAGGGTTGCCAATAGAATTCGGCCGAATTACTTGTCTCACTTTAACTAACGAATTGTTTTGTGAAGATCCTGTTCGATATTTGAAAAGATATACAGGGTTGTTCACCATATATGACACGGAGTATTGTAGCTAAACTATTAGATTGTTACAAATTTAAGTTTTGGGTTCGTTAAAGGACTAGGTATATTTCTGCTCGCTACTTTGCAAGTTGTCATCCTGTATACAGTAGGGTTGTTCACCACATACGACACGGAGTATTGTAGCTAAACGCTTAGATTGTTACAAATTTAAGTTTTGGGTTTGTTAAAGGACTATTAGAGCTACAATTTAAAAATATTTTTACAAGATACAGAGTGTCCTAAACAAATAAAAATATCAAAGTTGTATTTTTTTAAAATAGAACACCCTGTATATTATTACATTTTTAGTTTTTATACGATTAAAATAAAAGTAAGTTTGAATGAGGTTTATCACACCCGCCTTCTTCCACAACCGTTTCTGAAATATTTTCAATTTTGTGAAATTGCAGTAAAAAAATTAAGGTTTCATTTCTCCAAGGGTATAAAGTTTTTAATACTAAATATTTACTGGTGTTTCTATTTACTAAATTTTGTGTTGCAATAATAAAAATTATGCTACCTTATACTCTTATACAGAGTGTCTAAAAATTATTTTAAATAATTACTAGCTTTAAACGGCAATAACTTGATTAATTTAAATGAAACAATCTGTATATTTTATGAGAATCAGATGCACAATCTATCTGTCTATCAAATTGCATAATACGGTATTTTACTTATCTCTTCAAGTTTTCGTAAAAAATGCATTTTTTATAATTTAGACCTTATTTATCGCTATACCCATGGAATATTGACATTTTAGATTATTTTTAACGATGTAACAAATTTTCAAAGAGTACCAGATACTAATATTGTCGATATAGTTCGCTTATTTCATTAAAAGAAAAAAAACTGTTTATATAATTTTGTTAAAGAGGACCAATTAATGTGATCCCAATATTCAAGCTACATTAATTGACTGTTTACGTTAATTAATAATAATTGCTCCAAATACTAAAAAACTGAATTTCGTATGTTTATTAGACAGTGTGGTAAAAAGTAACACCTTATAAATTTTGTTTTATTTTTTGACGAATGCTTATTTATAACAGAGACGTTCATTTTCATAATTTATTATTATTATAATTTCTGAGACAAATCCACATTTATTTAGAATAATTTATTAACTAAAACAATTAAGTTTGTAGTTAACTAATTTTGGGGCGGAAATAATGGTTATAGGTATATTTAATTGGTATACTCTTTTACAGTGATTTTAAGTTTTATTTTTGTAAACAAATGGACTTGCAATGTTATTATTTTTACCACCTGTACATTTTGTACATATGCTGGTTTAAAAAATCTAAAATATCATTATTCCATGGGTATAGTGATAAATGAGGTCTAAATTATAAGAAAAAGCATTTTCTACGAAAACGTGAAGAGATAGGTAAAAAATAGTATAATAAAATTTGATAGACAATTAAATTGTGCATCTGATTCTCGTAAAATATACAAGGCATTACACAAGTTATTGCCGTTTAAAGCTAGTAATTATTTAATATAAATTTTTGGACACTCGCTATAAGATAGTATAATTTTTATTATTGCAACTCAGTATCTGATCAATAATTAATAATCTTCAGTAAATATTTAGTATTAAAAACTTCGATACCCTTGGAGAAATGAAGCTTTACATTTTTACTGCAATTTCACAAAATTGAAAATATTTCAAAAATGGTTCGCAAACTGCGATTCAATGGCAGCGATTTTAAAATAACAGTCACAGCCAGCGATTGGCTCTCATAGACAACTGCTACTACGATTTCTTCTATTTGCAAGTTGTAGTTTAGACAACCAATATTCATACAGCGTGGCCCATCGAAAACGTTCCGCAAGGCATAACGGCCAGGGTAATTTTTTTTTCAGAAAATTCAAAAATACGTCAATTTTGTTTGTGAGGGGGACAACTTTTGCCCCAAAAATTATTGCAAAATCTTAAACCCTCTAAGTGGGGGTGTCATCCCCCGATTTTTTTTAAATGGGAAGGGGGGTCAAGTGGTACCGCAGTGAAAAGGGCTTTCTATTCTCTATACTTTCCTGCTTCGTTTTTGAAGATCGGTAGAGTCGTTGGGAAAATATGCAGGATTGAAATTTGAAAAATTTATTTAAACATTTATCAGAGTAAATGATAAGGATAAATTCCTTCGACCAATTTGCTGTTTTTCTTATTATTTCTAGATGTTTGCAATCGGGTTGCGCAGATATTCAATGAACGCCATCCTAACAAACACCTTTATGGCAAAATTGTTTGCCAGTTAGTAGCAAAATTTCGCGAAACTGGTTTCGTTATGAATAAAAAGAGGCAGAGGGAAAATCCTGTAGTGAATCAAGCTATGGAGGTATTCGTATTGGCCACGTTGCCATGGACAGTATTTTGAGTACAAGAAAATTAGCCAATGAGACCGTCGGGAATCGTACAAGTTTCCAAAGGATATTAAAAAAACACAAGTTCCACCCGTACAAAATTCAGTTGGTACAAGAACTCAACGAAGACGATTTTGATCGTTGCTTGCAATTTTGTGAAACTATGAGTGAACTATTTAATGTGTGTTTTTCGAATGAGTGTACTTTCTTTTTGAACGGTGTAGTTAATCGCCACAACTGTCGGTACTGGGCTGAGGACAACCCCAGGGATTCCCCAGGACAACCCCAGGTTCAACGTTGTGGCAAGTGAAAAAATGTGTAAACATTTAGAAATAATAAGAAAAAAACAGCAAATTGGTCGAATTTATCCTTAATTATCATTTACTCTGATAAATGCTTAAATAATCTTTTCTAATTTCAATCCTTCATATTTTCTCAATGACTCGACCGATTTTCAAAAACGAAGCGGGGAAATATAGAGAATAGAAAACTCTTTTCATTGCGGCGCCACTTGACACCCCTTTCCATTTAAAAAAAGTTGGGGGATGACACCCCCGCTTAGAGGGTTGAATATTTTGCAATCATTTTTGGGGCAAAAGTTGTCCCCCTCACAAACAAAATTGACGTGTTTTTGGATTTTTTGAAAAAATAAATACTCTGGCCGTTATGCCTTGCGGAACGTTTTCGATGGGCCACCCTGTATAGCTGCGCGTTGCGATTTTGTTGCGATTTTGCACATGTTGTTGTTTTTGAAACACCCTGTATAAAAAATAATTGATTTTTTCAATTATTACATAGGAAAGAAATAAAAAATATGTTTATGTTTATAATATCGTTAAGACGTTTTTTTTTCACTGATCCCATTTCCACTGATTTAATCAACCAATAAGGTTCAAGAAACTTAAAAAGAAAAACTGGTAGCATAAAAGCCTCTCGATTAAACTTGCCCAAGACGACAACAAAAACCGTTTAGGTATAGCGGCCGCATTGGCGATTTTTTTCAAGATTTATATCGACGGACAATGGCAGAGGAAAAACAATGGAAGCACGATTTGGCCCGTTCTATGGTCTCCCGACTCGCTACCGCAGCAGCTATTCAACATTTTTTCTCTTTATTTATGCTCAGCGCGCCCCTGAAATGGAAGCAATTAGTTATGTATATAATAGTAAAGTGCGATAATATCGACATATTGAATTATCGATACACTGGAATGTGGAATAATGAATTGGGATATCGAAAATTTTTTAGAAAGCTCTAGTCTTACTTCTGTTGTATGAAAATGAGTATACATATCTTCTCCCCCAAGATATCCCCAAAACTGTTTACAGGAACATTAAAAGAAATCTTCCTTCAACTAGAATGAATGAAAATATACGAGTATTTTAACCATCTGATATTCGCTGATGTAGCTCATCATTATCATTATTAGCTTATTCAACCATTTCCAATTATGGTGTAGCCTCCTGATCATATTTAGATACTCTCTTTGTAGTTGCCTCATTGCTGTTTATTGTTGGCTATGCATTCGGGTCCAAGTTATCCCTGCTAATTTCCTAATATCAAGGTCCCATCTCAGGTTCGGTCTTCTTCTAGGTCTCGTAATTCCTCGTGGGTACCATGCTTTAATTTTTGTGGTCCGTTTGTTGTGTGTTCTTCTTGTCAGGTGTCCTGCCCATTGCCATTTGCGGGTTTTGACTCTGTGGAAGACATCTATTACCTGGGTTTTTTGCCGTTTCCACTCTATTCTTTTACGGTCTCTCTTGGTTATTCCCAGCATATTTCGTTTCATTGAGCATTGTGCGACTATAGTAGAAGGAAAAGAGTAGTTGCACTCTCCCACTATTTTCTGCCAGTTTTTACAATCTGTCGAATATCGGCAGATTGTAGAGCGTTTCAGTTGAGTTCCGTCCGTCGACCTGCGAGGTTCGAGCATATCGAGCGTTGCGTCCCATCACAGAGATGGGTTGACAAAAAATTAGTGCCTTTCTGTATGCTGCTATTGGTTGTAGTAATAATTGAAAAAATTGTGCTTTGAGTTTTTTTGAGAGTCATTTGTGATCATGTTTGTGTTCAGATTAATTTTCTCATAACTGATTACTACTATAATTTGATATTATTTTCATTTAAACCTCAATTTTTTTTCGATTTTACTTTTGACAACCATTCCTTGCTTGCTGTTTAACGAACTGCACTATCATTACCGAAAGTACCGAAAAAAACTGTAAATCCCGGTTCCTTAGAGCACAGAATATCTAGCTACTCAAGATATTCTGTGCTTAGAGGCATGGTACAGAAATTACCAGTTCCGAAAAACAGCTGCCGTGAGTCGCCCTATACAGGGTGAGTCTTAAACAAGTGCAAATATTTTTAGGGGTAGTATATTTTGACCCCAGAAATATGAGCAATTTTCTGCGCAATTTTTTTTTGAAAAAAAGGTCTGGAAATTTTTTTGTTTTTTCAGTAAAGATAACTGTATATTAACTAAGAGTACCAACAAAGAGAAACTTGTAAAAAATACTCTAATACTTTGTATTGCCCCTTGGAAAAAACTCTCTTTTGCAACTCTCTATCACCTCTGCGTCACTTTTTTCAATTTTATACAAATTTAATATTTTATTTTTTGATGGTAAAAGCTTTAAGGCTTTGCTTGTGTGCTTCAATTAGTAAACGTTATATTGGACGCAGATAATATAGCCTAATTAACTAATATGTCAAAATGTTTAATATAAAAAATCTGAATCAAGCTATTCAAATTCGAAAACTTATTTGAAATTCGAAAGATTTGATTCTCAAAATTATTGAAGTTCGAAAAGTTTTCAAATGTATTCGATTCTCAAAAGTATTTCAATTCAAAAAGTTTCGAAATGTATTCGATTTTTAAAATTATCTGATTCACCCCTCACTAGTTTAAAATATCACCTATAAACCGCTAAAATTGGTGACCAGAGAGTCCAACGTAAGAAAATAGAATTAATTTTCATTTGCAAACCATCATTTTTCAAAAATAAAAAAAAATATTCAGCGGACTCAAAAAAACTTATTATTGAAAACCAAAATTATTACTTAAAAAAAATGAAATAAACGAATATCTACATATTTTCCTCCTGTTTATGTTTTTATTACACAAAATAAAAAAAAATACTCAATATAGCCCAGGAAACCGGGAAACTCTCTAGAATTTAATTAGAAAAGTTTTGTTTGTTTTGTGTTAAAGGTTCGCATGGAAATATTTATTTTTCATCAAACATTATTTCCATTTAATTCTTGGCTTCAATTTAATTAACCACAGTGGCTTTAAAGACCTCCTAGCGCCATCACTCAAGAGACAAAGAAAATATCAGTTTATAATAGTATACTTACATTTGAATAGATGTCTCTGGCAATGTGAAGAATATTTAGTTGCATACCCACTTAACTAAAATCCGAAAAAAAAAATTTCTTCGACTAATTTAATTACTGTAGTAATCGCTTGCTTCGCATTTAAAGTATTTTAATTTAATAATAATTTTATATTAAACTTAAGAATTAAAACTCCATGTCTGGAATAATGATTAATAATGTGCGAATATAAATCTCATCTTTACCGTAACGTTACCGTTCATATTTATTCTAGGATTGCAGAACAAGAAAATTAATTAAACTCTTAATCATTTATATTCTTAATATATAATATAAAACATATTTATTTAGATAATGACCATGTCTATTTAAATTAGAGAAACCATTGTTAAGGAGCGAATACAATAATTGTCAAAAAATACATTCACCATTTTGTCATAAAACATTTTGTGTGTACAAGAATGTATCTACGTGGCTTTTTCTAGTGACCTGCCTTAAATACTTTTACAGCTATACCGGGTGCGTCTAAAAAGTGGCTCACCCCTATAACTTTTAATTTTTTCAGATAAAAAACGAAATCAGGATAATTGACGGATTCAATAGTTTTCGGTTATTTCCTGTTCATAGGAAATTACTACAACTTTTGATTTTCAAATGACACCCTCGGTATTTTTTTACTTTATTCGATAGAAAATGATACTCAGAATGACATATCATATGTCAACTTTTGACATTTTCTCATGTTTTATTTGAAATTGTAACATAGCGGTTCATAACGACAATTTTACTTGAAATACCAAGTGTGTGGTACCAAATTATTCGTAAAAAATGCTTTTTCCAAACATGCTATTGAACCACCCTTGTTCAATTTGTTAATGAAAAAATAAGATATGATTAAAAATACAATTTGGGCATGTTTTAACCGGTCAGGACAAAACACGAAAAACATTAGACGATCAAATATATTTTTCCCAGACTCCTTGGTGTTTTTAACAAAGAAAATGTCAAAAGTTGACATGTGATATGTCATTATATTTAGTGATGTGTCATTTAAAAATCAAAAGTTGTAGTCATTTCCGGTGAAAGAGGTAATGACAAAAGCACAAGTCTCGTTTTTTATCTGAAAAAAATTAAAATATTGGGGTGAGCCACTTTTGAGGCGCCCCGGTATAGAAAAATTCAAGCAAAAATACACTTATAATAAATTAAAAACAGTTCATTCTCAGATACAATTTGATTCTATATTTTTTCATTAATAAGAACTGTAATTAAATAAGGTTACAGAGTGTTAGTGAAAATAATATACCAGATTGCAGATACTATTTTGTGGAAATGATTTATTTATATAACATTGCAATATCTAGTATATACCTTTAAATTAGTATTACTGGATTTTTGTTCATTCCAAGTAAATCCACACATGCTAATTTTTTAATCTTAATATTTATTCATACGTGGGTATTTCAGTTGGTAAGTTTCCCACTTTGAGGCTTCTGTGCAGGGTGTCCCAAATTCTAGAATGACAACTGGAATCTTGATAACCATAAGAAATACGAATAAGATCAAATAATAGCAAGGTTGCGTAATTTTTTGACTAATAAAATGCCGTTTTGCAAATTAAAAATCTTCAAATACTTCATATAAATCTGGAATATTGTAAAATCGTTTCTATTGTTTCTGGGTTTTATTTGAAGAGATATTTTAAAATAACTGTCACTGCATCATTTTCTCTATATAAAGTTATTTTTTTAAATATGGACCTGGATATTTTCTATCTTCTTTTTTAAAATTTTGTGATCTCCCAAATGAAATTGTGTTACCCAAAGATGTCCCCTAAATAGGTAAATTAAAGTGGTCTATCTCCCTCCAAGACATTGCCTCGTATGGAATTTTTCTTTATTATACATTGTTTGAGCAAGTGTAAAAAAAAATAAAGTTAATTATGGTATCTCGAAAACAAAACATCAGAGTTAAAATTTAACCATCTACGAAATAATCCAATTACCAAAATTCCTTATTAAAATAATGCATTCCTTAATTAATTCACAGTAAATGTTCAAAGTGACCACCATTCATTTCAATGTAGACATCTGATTTTCTTCTCCATGATCTGCGTACCCTGTGGAATAACCTTGGTGTTTGGTATTGTCCGAATTTGATTGGAACAGTCAATAATGCGTTGCCGTAGTTGCTCTTCAGCATTAATCGGCACTGAGTAAATCAAATTTTTTTAAAACCAAAAAAGTTTATTTCATTTTTAAAGCAATAAAATGTTTTAAAAATCATGAAATTTTGGTTTTCCAATTAATTATTTAATAACTACTTGGTTACTTTTGAACCGCCATAACTTTCATAAGTTTATGTTGATTAACCAGTTAGCAACCCATCAGAGCAAACTCTTTGCCTTCAATTTTCTCGAAAACCATCGCTCTGGGCGATGTGCAACAAGAGTACCTTTTTTGTAGTAAACAGTATGTAGTTTTCAAAAAATGAACCCACGTTGCAAAATAAATAACCTCCAAATAGTTATTCACAAAACAACCTCCTACCCTTGCAAAAACTACCCTTTCCGCTTTTTCAAATAATTTTTCAGTATCATCATTTGATTTAGGATGAAAATTTATGGCAAAGGATATTTTTTCGAAATTTTATCTCGTTTCTTAAGCCTACAATTTTAAAACAACCGTTTTTTAAATTCACCCTTTCAGTGTCCCAAACATTAATATGTCAGTCCTTAATATGCATTTTCCGCCCTATTATTATTATAGGAACTTTTTTTACTATTTTTAGGAGTACTATCACCCCCCGATTTTTTTTACACCATTTCAATGACACCCTGTATGTATAACGAAAAGAGTGACAATGATGAAGTCTATGAATTATTGAATATATCTATTCAAAAAATGAATGAAAAATTAAAAATTAATTTAAAATATTTCGGTTTTTTTTCGGAATATCTTCAGAATTTTTTAATTTTACTAAAATAGTTAATAGTTATTTACGAATTTCAAACGCCCTGGGGTAATGTTATCTTTTTGTATAACAGGAAAATATTAATTTAAAGTTAAGATTATTCGCATTAATCTATAGAAAAATACTTGTAAATGTATTATTATTTACTGCTGATAGCAAGTAAATAAAATTATTTACGCAAAAATCTTTTAAAGCGGATCTCTCTCAAGCAATATATTTCCTATCCTAAATTATTTCCCTTTAATAATACCTTTATGACATGTCATATATATTAATGAAATTCCGATTAAATACGCCACAAAATATGATAAACAACTAAATAAACATCGCATAATATACTGTTAGGTTTGGATAAGCGTGAGATAATAGATATTACACACTTGCAACGCTGTAATTATAATGATACAGTCCATTCAGAAATGCTTGATTCTTAATGCCACTCAACTCCCAGTACAAACATTCAAAAGTATTTTGTTTATAGGTACCCGATAACAACGAGATCACAGATTGCATTGTTTATTTCAATTTTTGATCTTGAATTAGCTAATTAGTATAGGTAAGCACGCTAACCAATCACGAGAGAACTAGAAAAAATATGATGATAGAGATTTGGATAATATCACAAACTAATGCTTTAAAGTAGGTTAGTCTATGATAATATACACTCACCGGCACGAAAAACAGGCACCTTAAAATTTTGATGTATTTTAAAGAGTTTCATATAGTTTGTTCTAATGGACCGAATTTGATGATTTTTAAATAATTTGTAGCTATTTTCTTTGACTTTTTAGTACTTTTTACTAAATGAAAAATGTTTAACATGTCCCAATTATACGAAGGAATACAAAATGTTTATATTTTGGTGAAAGTTTGAAACACTCTGTGGAATATGTTAACCAAGCAAGGAATTTAAAAATCATTTTATTATCTAAGTACGTCTCCTCTCCATAGTTTATTTTTATATTCGTCTCTATAGTTTTATTTTTATTGGAGATATTCGCCTTTGAATAAGACAGTAACGATTTTAACGCAATTTTAGCAGTGATTTACGTCCTCATCAACACACTTATGAAATAGTGTTTATGGTTTTTGTAATGTCACTGTCATTGAAAAGTCATATATTATTATTGTTTATTGGCGTTTACTCTAGTAGAGATGAAGTATCGGCTATTGTTTCTTTAATTGATCATGGTAGAGATCAACTTTTGGACTTAAAACCATATCTACTGGGTTAAGTGCCCAATAGGCAATAATAATATGAGTTTTCAAAGGCAGTAACATTAAATAATTCATAACCATTATTTTATAGATCTGTTGACTAGGAACAAAAGCAAAGGCATGGTTTAAATATAAAAAATGTTAGTGTATTTTTCAAAAGCGAATATCTCAAAAAAAAATTAAAATTAAGCTAATGAGATGAATCAAAAAACAAACTATCAAGAAAAGATACATCTAGATATTAGCTACTTCTGCTTGTAAAATTCGGCTGATTATGTTATTCCCGTGATTCTTGAATTATTTCAAAATAAAATTTACCACGCTCGACAATGTCCAGTTTTTATATAGCATAAACTGGCTATATAATATAATAGGCTGATATAATTCAATATAACCGACCATAGCTGTGTTGGTATATTGTATTTAAACCCTAGTCTTAACTATACACAATATCAAAACGAGAAAAATGCTTACATTTTCTATACTTTATTTCATAGACTTTTACTATAGACTTGGAGCATTTTAGTTGATTTAAAAATTCCGACCGCAGCACTCGATACGGCAGAAATTAGAAGTTTTTAAGGTAAAAAAAGTGCCGATAAATTATAATTTGTAATATTAATGGTATACTTGTTTTAATCAAATCTTCTAAAATTATTTTGTACCCATATAAAAATATTTACTTTTTAAATTTTATTTTTAGAATTTTCACAAATTATATTTCCTAACACTTTTAGAAATAAATATACCGGGTGGCCCATCGAAAACGTTCCGCAAGGCATAACGGCCAGGGTATTTTTTTTCAGAAAATTCAAAAACAAATCAATTTTGTTTGTGAGGGGGACAACTTTTGCCCCAAAAATGATTGCAAAATCTTCAGCCCTCTAAGCGGGGGTGTCATCCCCCAACTTTTTTCAAATGGAAAGGGGGTCAAGTGGTACCGCAGTGAAAAGGGCTTTCTATTCTCTATACTTTCCCACTTCGTTTTTGAAAATCGGTCGAGTCATTGAGAAAATATGAAGGATTGAAATTTGAAAAGTTTATTCAAACATTTATCAGAGTAAATGATAAGGATAAATTCCTTCGACCAATTTGCTGTTTTTTCTTATTATTTCTAGATGTTTAATGTTTACGCATTTTTTCACTTGCCACAAGGTTGAACGATCAGATGCGGTAGTTGCTAGATAGCTGTCCGGATAGACTTATGCGTTGAAGTTCTTCTCTATATCGTTAAACTTTTTAACAGTTATGGTGTACTCACTTGCAGAAAAAGTGGAAATAATCAAACTTTATTTTAAAAATAATGAATGTGGCATCGGGTTGCGCAGATATTCAATGAACGCCATCCTGACAAACACCTTTATGGCTAAATTGTTCACGAGTTAGTAACAAAATTTCGCGAAACAGGTTCCGTTATGAATAAAAAGAGGTAGAGGGAAAATCCTGTAGTCATGAGAAATACTTGTGTCTAGCCCTAGCAGGCAACTATTAAGCCCGACCAATCACGTTAGAGTTTTTGACAAACACAAATAAATTAACACCCTTCAAATAACCACGCTAACCAACCTGATTGGTCAAGCTTAAAAGTTGACTGCTAGGGCTAGACACTTCTATGAGAAATCATGAGAAATTCTGTAGTAAATGAAGCTAGAGAGGTATTCGTATTGGGCCAAGTTGCCATGGACAGTACGCTGAGTAAAAGAAAATTAGCCAATGAGAGCGGCGTGAATCGTGCAAGTGTCCAAAAGATATAAAAAAAAACACAAATTCCACATGTACAAAATTCAGTTGGTATACAAGAACTCAAAGAAGACGATTTTGATCGTCGCTTGCAATTTTGTGAATCTACGAGTGAACGAGTGGCGAATGATAATAATTTCCTATTTAATGTGTGTTTTTCGGATGAGTGTACTTTCTTTTTAAACGGTGTAGTTAATCGGCACAACTGTCGGTACTATGGGCTGAGGACAACCCCAGGGTTTTTCAGGAGGTGCACACACAAACACCTCAGAAATTGAACGTGTAGGCTGGTATTTTTGGAAATTCTATTGTGGGTCAGTTTAACGATATTGAGAAGAACTTCAACGCACAAGTCACAGAACAGCTATCTAGCAAATACCGTACCTGATCGTTCAACCTTGTGGCAAGTAAAAAAATGGGTAAACATCTAGAAATAATAAGAAAAAACCTCAAATTGGTCGAAATAATTTATCCATCATTTACTCTGATAAATGTTTAAATAAACTTTTCAAATTTCAATCCTTCATATTTTCTCAATGACTCGACCGATTTTCAAAAACGAGACGGGGAAATATAGAGAATAGAAAGCTCTTTTTATTGCGGCGCTACTTGACCCCCTTCCCATTTGAAAAAAGTTGGGGGATGACAGCCCCGCTTAGAGGGTTGAAGATTTTGCAATCATTTTTGGGACAAAAATTGTCCCCCTCACAAACAAAATTGACGTGTTTTTGGATTTTTTGAAAAAAAAAACCCTGGCCGTTATGCCTTGCGGAACGCTTTCGATGGGCCACCCTGTATAATAAATTTTTCGTATACTCGCTATTTCAAACCGTGTATTTGTGTATGTCGGTTGTTTACGATATTCTCCGACGGTGGTAGCACCGGCAGAAAATGCATCAAGCCTATAGATGAGGTGCCTATTCTGGAGCGACTAAAGCAAAGTACTACAACAGACTAAAACAATAAACTTCACAGCTGCAATGCTGCACGTAGACAATAGCGAGACTGGTCAACAACCAGCTGTTTACAGTAATAGCAAAGGTTATTGAATATGATAATAATTGTAATAATCTGTAAACATTAATATAACATCGAATATTAACAATTTTAGACAAAAGAAATAATATCTGATCTAAAAATATTTTAAAAAAGGAATCTGAGTAAAATTATCATTACATTGTACTTTTTATTTTAAACTCTTGTTTATTTATTTTCTTTTATTTTAATATTTTTAATACTTGTTTTTAACCTTGAAATGTACCTGACTATTGGTATGATAAACAAGACGCGACTCTTTTTTTAATGAAAGTTATTGCTGGTTTTTCGGATTATTTAGTTTCGTTTTTTACCTGTCTATTCGTTGTTTGATGGTCATAATAACTGGATGTAGGATTAATATGAAACGGGTTTGTAGAGTGTAGAGATTTAATCTAGTTGTCTATATCACAGTTTCCTCTGCAGTTGATCAATAATAAATAATAATTAGATCTTTCGTAATATTAAATTCCTATACAGGATGAAACATTAAAAAAATTTATACTCCCTCTTATTTTTAACAAGCAATCACCTCTGATTTTCTTTTTGCACTTATTATATGTTACACATTATACCTAGATTAGATTAGAGTTTTAAGGTGACTATCGGCATCTATTGTAGTCTTCTTCTAATCATTAGACTACATTCCTTAGGTCCTAGCCCCTAGTCTTTTCAAAATGGCTAGCAACTTTGAGATGAACCCTCCATATAGCTTTGTCAATGGGGTATCATTGCGTAGTACCGTTGATTGAAAGAATTGTGAAAATACGCAACCTAATGGGCGAATTTGTGACAAGGTCGATTTGATTTCCCCTTACATCTCAAGTTATGTACAGTGGAGACACCAATCGTTCTGCGGTCAACGCATAAAACACCTATTTTCTCTAATTCAGCCAGCCAAGGCATATCGAGTATCGAAGATAGTGTGGATCTGACAGCTAGAGTGTTGCCATATTAAAATATCTAATATCTGTAATACGTTTGACGAAAATATTGTTACGTTTTTCGTCGGCTCCGTGTGGATAGAAAGTCACAATTTATTTAAACACTATTTATTTAACACTAATTAACAAAAACAATAACGATAAAAGACTTAAAGAACTATTTACAAACGATTTATAACTAAGAATTTATTTTGAATTTTAGCGCGTCAACTGTACTCGTCTATTTATAACTGTCCTCTCTAGGCCCCAGCCGCCGGCTTTTATACCGACAGCTAAAGATTTCTAGAATGGTCCATAGATCGTTAGGTGCATAGAGAAAGTTTCGATTGTTCTCGTATGTACTAGTCCATTCCAGTGGAACTCGATTCTTCTCGAAACTTCGAATGATTTATTACAGTGTCTATTCTTTAATGCGATGTTAAGGTCATCTGAGGGCGGGTCATATAGTTAGGTTAGGTCGAGTCCACACCGGTCCGCAACAATATCTTTGGATGAAAAATCGGCGTTTATGCATTGAAAATTTATTCGTGTTAAACATAGAATAATCAACAAAAATAAAAATTCTTTTATAGGTGCTGAATATGTCGTATGATCAAAAAATGTCGTTTAGTTGACTTAGAAATGGCAATTATTGACATTTACCATAATATTTTACATATGAAATAACAGCGACCTCCATTTCCAAGCCAACTCTGACGCCGTACTTTGTTTAATCATATAATATTATATTAAATTGTTTAATGATAGAAAATCCGTATTATTAACGTACTGTACCCAAAATCCGTAAATCTACAGATTAATCAGTAGTTTTAGCAACACTGTCTGCGGCAATCACTCACTCTGTTGACTGAAAATAGAATTACGGTACAGTATTCTTTATCCGCTGCGCTGTAAACGACGCGCGTAGCGGCGTAGAGCTAAACTAAATCTCAGACAGGCAGACGGTAACGCCAACTATATCTCGGATAGGTTTTGTGCTGGTATAAGTGGTATATATGATATTTCTTTGGAGTAAAAGTAGTGATACCTCATTATAGTCATTGTACCGTATGATCGAATAAAAACGGCGTCAGCGGAGGCTATGAAATGACGATCGATGACATTTCCCATATAATTTTATATATAAAATGACATCGAGCTTCATTTCATAGCCATCGCTGACGCCGTTTTTATTCAATCATACGGTATTTAGTACCGTGGTGGTGAATTATATTAATTCACCACCATATTTCAATAACTGATATAAAATGTAAGACATAAATTTCCATTGACGCTTAATGAACGCAATTGTTGCATAAAACCACATAGAAAAATTCCATTTTACAACTTCCTATACTAGTTTGTCATCAAATACGTGTGTAAAATAACAACCAAGACGATTGTAATAAAATAAATATATTCTATATGAAATAACAGTCGATACAAAATAAGGAAATACCAAACCAAAATAATTTTATTAATCACAATTCAATTAGACGTCGGTCGGGTGCAGTTTGATTGTTTTGTGGTTATCTTAGACCATACATAAAATAGACACATCACGGTACTTCAGAATTGTGTTTATATTATTGACGAGTTTTTCGAACTTACATACAGCTTACATAATATTATCTATTGTAAATAAGACTACTGTAAACACTTTTTATAAGAAATAAAGCTACAGAAGCAATGGGGTCTATTCTATTTATAAATAAAAGTGTATTACACAAAGTATTCAAGAAAAAATATGAAAAATACATAAGAATTAGTATGAAATAATTACTAATTTTATAAAATCAACTATGGGTGTGTTAGCCTTTTGTTTTTGCACTTTACTTTCGCAAATGTAATCTCCATAACATTTTGGCTATAAGTAAATGTAATTTCAATTATATTTCTTCATTATTTCTAGCACACGCGCAGATCCGTGGTTTAAGGAACATGGATGGACAATTGGTATGCTTACGATGTATCGTCTTTTTTGGTCTTTTTCCTAATCGTCCGCATTGGGTGCTGCTTCTTACTCTTGAATACCGACTTAACCGCCTGGAGTGGTGTATAGAGAGAGAATTCGATAAAATCAGGAATGTGGTTTTTAGTGACAAATCCCGTTTCTGATTGGGGATATACGATACGATGGCAGAACAAGGGTGGAAAGACAATGCAATCTGGTGGAAGACGCAATGCACAGTTTGACAAAGAAAGCCATGTCCATCAGATTATCGACATTAGTTTGGAGTCCCATTGCATATGGTAGTAGATCACTGGTTTTCATTAGAGGCAACACGACAGATCTACATCCATGAAGTGGTGCAACCACATGTGATTTCATACCTTTCCACCATCCAAAACTCTATCTTTTAGCAAGACAATGCCAGGCCGCGTGTTGCTCGACCATTAATAGTCTTTATAAATCAGTACCACATTAACTTTTTACCATGGCCGCCAAGATCCCACGATTTGTATCCCATTGAACATGTCTGAGAGATAATGGATCGAGGGCTATCGAATTTAGAACACTCTTCGCAGACTTTAGCAACCCTTATACATGAAGTTGAAACAACCTAGAATGAGAAGGACATCGACCATCTTATCAGAACTATGCCCAAGCGTCTCAATGAGTTTGTTAGGGTCAGCAATACACTATTGACACAGATGTTCCATTATGTTGTCTGATAAAGCTGAAAACCTAACCGATTGTTAAGTCAGTATACTTATTGTTTTGTGTTTTGATATTAATAAATAAATGAAAAATATATTTTTTCAGCCTTTTTAAAGAATATTAAAAATACAAACAATGTCTTATTGAAATCAAAACTATACTAGATATTTGCTATAATTGGTCTATACTTACTTTTCCATAAATATCGTAATATTAAACTATACAGGGTGTTCAAAATTCTATGCTAAAATTTCTAAAATATAAAATACTTTTTCTTTGTTTTTTTTTAATGGAATACCCTTTTAATATTTCTTTGTTAGATGGAGAATTAAAAAAGAGCATTTTTTGTATTTAAAGGATTTTAGAATTGCTAGATGTTTCATTAAAAATAAAACAAAGAAAAACTATTTTATATTTTATAAAGTTTGGCATAGAATTTGGTGTATATTGTGTGGTTTAAGATTACGATATTTATAGCAAAGTACAGACTAACTATAGTAAATATCTAGTATAGTTTTGATTTAATTTCTTGTATTTTTAATATTTATATAAAAAGGGTAAAACAAATATATTTTTTATTTATTATATACGTAAACTAATCAGTTTTGATCAGGGCATGATTTAAATCAAATGATTTAAATCATGATTTAAATCAAATAAATCTGATTTAATCAGATTAAATCAAATGATTTTTTAATTTTAATCATTGATTTAAATAAAAAAAAATAATTTTTTTAATTAATTTAATTTAAATATTGTTTTGAATTAAAATCAAAAAAATCTGATTAAATAAAAAAAAATCTGCTTTAAATCAAATAAATCTGATTTTTTTGATTTTTTTAAATAAGTCATAATTTTTTCCAACCCTGGTTTTGATTAAAAACATGATGATACTACGCTCATCATGTTTTCCTGCTTAATACACAGTTTCAAATCACCATTTTTGAAGTTTAATTTCCCTGACCCTGACTTAAGCATTTTGTTATAGATTAACATGCTTTATTTTTAAATTAAACTTTATAATTTTATTGTGTGTAGTATTGGCTACTGATTACCGATATTATATCGGATCTATGTATGGTAAAACAGTCGAATATTTAACAAATCAATCTAATGTTAGTAACCTCGTTTATGATTTGGTTCGACCGATTTTTTACACCTTCCTGTGCCAGTACAGGTGGTACGAGTCACGTACCGAAGTACGACCTTCGTGGTGATACTGGTGATCATTCGGGTCCTTAGCTTGACCGCTGAGAGCCTCCCAATCGGCCGGATTTAGGGTCTATGCACCATCATTCCAGTGCGAACTGGTTTTTGGGGACTTTCGACCAGTTCGAAGCCCATCTCGGTCTTCGATTTCATTATTTTTCGTTTGCCAGGTGAAAAATAAAAACTACCAGAGATGTACTAAGTCTATAACTATGATGTAAAGCGCTGACTCGACATATTTTTGACTGTCGACCGCAATGCGCTGATTGACTGCAATAAAAAACTACCGAAATAAATTTTTAATTACTTGAAAACTATTGAAATTTAAATTTGACTTGATTTTTTTTATTATAGGTTCCCAGCTAACAAAGTATTTCTATAGATTTAAAGTAATAGAATTTTTATATTCTTGTAACATTTTATAGTAGTGTCACAAGTAAAAAACTGAACTGTTGTGTTAATATGCCTCATGAGACTGTTTGGCGTTATAAGTATATATGCAGAGTAACATAATTTTAGAACAACTGCACTTATGGAATCGAAATACTGTAAAACCGATGCAAAATATAGGATCCTATAGTTCATACCAAAAAATAAACTTTAATGTCATGTAATTAAGCTTGTCCGGCACAGCGCTGCCTACTTTTACATATTTTCTTTTAATCAAAATATTTTAGAAAACAAAAATAAATTAAGTATAAATATATAAACAGTTATTATTTACATCAGCAAATCTCACCTACTTAGCAACACTTAAGGGACATAAAGACCCTACTACCGCTTTCACGTTCAAAATAAGGTTGCGACGAGTTTCTTACGGCTATTAAGCTAATTGAATATTCTTAGTTTTGTTTGTGTGGAGAGTTGAAGGGTCGTCCAAGTTGATTTTAGTTGATCAAAGGCTCGCTGCACCTTTCCTGATTCTGCTGACAATATTTTGAACCTTTGAACATTATTTTCTCCCTTTGTAAAATGTCAGATAAAATTGAATCTTTGCAGATACCAGAGCTATCGCAAGACGCAACAATCACTCTCATTCACAAAAAGTGTGATAACAACCAGAACATCAGGTGCTGACAAATCGCCTGTCAAACAAATTCGACTTCTATCAACCCCCGGAACAGGCAGGGTTTAGAAGTGAATATAGTACTGTGGATCACCTTCAGGCAGTCCGCACTCTCATAGAGAAAAGCACTGAATACAACTTTCCTATATATGTCGCCTTTGTGGATTATGAGAAGGCTTTCGACTCTATAGAGCTACACGCCATCCTCGATGCCCTACAAAATGCCAGAATAGACTACAGATACTCGGGCATAATATCATCTATTTACAAATCAGCTACAATGATTATCTAACTGGATGACATAAATATCACATAAAATTAAAATGGAAAGAGGAGTCCGACAGGGAGATACTATTTCCCCCAAACTTTTTACACTAGCCCTGGAGGACGTATTTAAGAAGCTGAACTGGGACAAGGATATTAAGGTAGATGGTGGGATGCTTAACCACTTGCGCTTCGCTGATGATGTCATTGTCCTGGCCTCATCGTTGGAAGAACTTCAAACAATGCTCGAACAACTTCACCACACATCATTGCAAGTAGGTTTAAAAATGAATTTGTTTAAAACTAAAACCCTAAAGGAAAATGAAGAGCAAGTTAATGTTAATGGACAAAGGATTGAGAACGTTAAAGAGTATATATATCTAGGTCATGCCATAAAACTCGGCAAGGAAAATCAAACAACCGAAATTTCTAGAAGGATCAAACTCGGATGGGCAGCTTTTGGTAAACTTAACTTTATATTCAAAAGCAAAATCCCAAATAGCCTAAAAAGAGACGTTTACAACAAATGCGTCTTGCCTGTCATGACCTATGGTTTGGAGACTATGACGATGACGGCACGAAGTGTGAACAGGTTGCGAGTGAGCCAAAGAGCTATGGAAAGAGCCATGATGGGTATCAGTCTTCGCGACCACATTAGAAATGAAGACATTCGCCGACAGACGATGATAACGGACATCGTAGAGAGGATAGCTAACTCTAAATGGTCTTGGGCAGGACACTTGGCCAGACAGTCCGAGGAAAGATGGGCAAAAAGACTTCTTTGCTGGAGGCCACGCCTAGCAAAACGCCCAGTCGGCCGACCTCCTAAAAGATGGACTGATGATATCCAAACTGTAGCCAGTAAGAACCGGATGAGGAGAGCACAGAATCGAAACGAGTGGAAGAAACTGAGAGAGGCCTACATTCTGCAGTGGATGAGTAATGGCTGAGAAGAAGAAGATGACAAGACAAAATAAAACACTAATTCACCACAATACACCAAAACACTTTGCTATTTTACTGAATGCGCGTTTCCCTAACGATGTTATCAGCAGCTGATTAAGACTCAGTATACAGGGTCGCTGTTATGTATGAAAACGGTCGATTATTAGGTAAAATATAGGATTTAACGCAAAAAATTAAATACAAAAGTTATATAGGGGTTTTAAATATCTATTAGCGAGTAATACATTTAAGTATACAGGGGCGGTCATAAAGTCGTGGCACATAAAAGTTTCTTTTTTTTAAATACAACCTCCTATATATTACTACATACGATGGAAAAAAGTTTATAAAAATCAAGGTGGGTTTGTTATACCTGACGTTAACAAAAATTCAAAAATGGAAGGTAAAATACCCAAAGGTGATAAAACAGGTACAAAAACCTTTCAATGAGAGTTTCATTATTATTAAAAATAAGAACCGATATGTAAATGCCAAATGAACAAAATTAGTTTTTTTAATAAATTTGTTTTCGTAAATAAAATTAGCTAGAAGTAACTAATTAAATATTGAAAATGCTTGCTTTCTTAAAGAATGCATAAAATGATTACCATTGCAATTAATGAAAATAAGCATATGCGGGGTAAACAGTTTTTTAAATGTACTAATTTTTTGAATGTATTAACAGAAATTACCCAATTTTTTTTTTACTTTCGTTGAACTACAAAAATTTTATCAGATACATTTTTTGTCGATATACTTGTGTGACACCCTGTATATTATAAACCGTGACTTATATGTTAACAGAAGCATGTTAACCAGAAAGAGGTTTTTATGTTTACTTTTTTCTACTTCATCGTAGTTAGTTCTACTGAACGTTCAATCGAAGAAGAATTTTTCCGATGTCCTAGATTTTGTGCCTTGACGATTTTCCAAGCGTGTTATAAAGAACGTGTTTTATGAACTTTTCTCTGTTATCTGCAGAAGAAAAGTTGTCTGAACTGCACACGAAAAACAAGTCTCAGGATTATACAAGGTGTCCTTGAAAAATTTGTAATAATGCTCCACATTTTCCACATTACTATTGCATATTCCTCTGTTATGAATATTGAAAATAAAATTTACTGTAAATTGACCTTTTTAAGTTAACTACTTCATTTCCTTAGTTTGTATCATAATTTTTTTCTTTCACTTACTTGATTTTTTTTCTTGTCTATGATTTTTGCCTTATCAGTGGTCCTCTTAGTTGCAAGGAGGGACTAAAACGGTAGAATGTGTGATCTTTTAACAGATTTTGAGAAATATTTAGTTTGTCAATTGGTCTTTTTATTCTATACTAACTACATATTTTTCTTTATTTTTAATTTAATATAATTTAGATGGAGAATACGTTAACCATCTAAGATTCGCTGATGATATAGTCCTTATTGCCAATAGTCCTGAAGAACTACAAGCACAAATTAATGAACTAAATACGGCCAGCAATAAAGTGGGTCACAAAATAAATTTAGCAAAAACTAATATAAGGTACAACGAACTAGGGGAAAGAAAAGACATTCTAATAAATAACACAACACTGAAAATTGTAGAAGAATATATATATTTGGGACAACTAATACACAGCTCAGGATCTCTACTAACAAAAATTAACAGAAGAATTAAGTTAGCATGGAGTACTTATGAATGAAACTCAATCCTATTCAAATCTAGAATGCCACTCTATCTAAAGAAGTAAACATTCGACCATTGTGTACTACCTGTCATGACCTATATATGCCAAACCTGGACACTTAAAACGGACATCATACGGAAACTGCAGGTCACACAATACTCAATAGAACGAAATATGCTGGGAATAACCAAGAAAGACCGTAAAAGAATAGAGTGGATACGACAAGAGATCCAGGTAATAGATGTCATCCACAGAGTCAAATCCCTCAAATGGCAATGGGCAGGACACCTGGCAAGAAGAACGGACAACAGATGGACTACAAAAATTACAGCATGGTACCCACGAGGAATTCAGAGACTTAGAGGAAGACCGAACCTGAGATGGGACCATGATATTAGGAAATTAGCAGGGATAACTTGAGCTCGCATAGCCAACAATAGACAACAATGAGCCTAACTAAAAAGTGAGTATGTGAGGGAGACTACATTATAATTGGAAATGGTTGAATAAGCTGAAAATGATGATGATAATGATAATAATTAATAAGTATCTATATCTCTCTCTATTTGTTTCGTTTTTTTTTATTTCAGTTTCACTAATTAAAAAAATAAATTTCTCCCTGTCTAATGGCTATCCTTCCCATTTAACTCCAGCGTTTAATATAAAAGATAGCACTGCTTTTAAACGTGCATTTCGTGACACCTTATACACTCAGATGCAAAAAAACGCAACGAGGAAATTTTTGGTCTATTTTAAAGTGTTATATTTTTGTTATTTTTAGCCCTATTTTCATGAATTATTTAGCAAGCTGTATACAGGGTGTCATTGAAATGGTGTAAAAAAGAATCGGGGGGTGATAGTACTCCTAAAAATAGTAAAAAAAGTTCCTATAAGTATAGGGCGGAAAATGCATATTAAGGGAGTTAGGAGCACTGAAAGGGTGAATTTAAAAAACTGTTGTTTTGAAATTGTAGGCTTAAAAAACGAGATAAGACTTCGAAAAAAAATCCTCTGCCATAAATTTTGACCCTAAATCAAATGCTGAGACTGAAAAATTATTTGGAAAAGCGGAAAGGGTATTTTTTGCAAGGGTAGGGGGTTATTTCTTGAATAACTTTTTTGAGGTTATTTTTTTTGCAACGTGGGTTCATTTTTTGAAAACTACATACTTTTTCCTACAAAAAAGGTACTCTTGTTGCACATCGCCCAGAGCGATGGTTTTCGAGAAAATTGAAAGCAAAGAGATTGCTCTGATGGGTTGCTAACTGGTTAATCAACCTAAACTTATTAAAGTTATGGCGGATGGCGGTTCAACAGTAACCAAGTAGTTATTAAATAATTAATTGGAAAATCAAAATTTCATGATTTTTAAAACATCTTATTGCTTTAAAAACGAAATAAACTTTTTTGGTTTTAAAAAAAATTGGTTTGCTCAGTGGCGATTAATACTGAAAAGCAACTACGGCAACGCATTATTGATTGTTTCAATCATATTTGGACAACACCAAGGATATTCCACAGGGTATCTACGCAGATCGTAGACAAGAAGATTAGATGTCTACATTGAAATGAATGGTGGTCACTGAACATTTACTATGAATGAATTAAGGAATGCATTATTTTAATAAGGAATTTTGGTAATTGGATTATTTCGTTTTTTAAAGCAATAAGATGTTTCAAAAATCATGAAATTTTTATTTTTCAATTAATTATTTGATAACTACTTGGTTACTTTTGAACCGCCATAACTTTCATAAGTTTATGTTGATTAACCAGTTAGCAACCCATCAGAGCAAACTCATCAGAGCGTCTTCAATTTTCTAGAAAACCATCGCTCTGGGCGATGTGCAACAAGAGTACCTCTTTATAGGAAAAAGTATGTAATTTTCAAAAAATTAACCATCGTTGCAAAAAAAATAACCTCAAAAAAGTTATTCACGAAAAAAAAACATATCCTTGCAAAAACTACCCTTTCCGCTTTTCCAAATAATTTTTCAGTATCACCATTTGATTTAGGGTCAAAATTTATGGCAGAGGATTTTTTTTTCGAAAGTTTATCTCGTTTTTTAAGCCTACAATTTTAAAACAAGCGTTTTTTAAAATCACCCTTTCACTGCCTCTAACTCCCTTAATATGCACTTTCCGCCCTATACTTATAGGAACTTTTTTTACTATTTTTAGGAGTACTATCACCCCCCGATTTTTTTACATCATTTCAATGACACCCTGTATAATTATATCAACTTTAATTCGTAAACTCAGTTTTTTATAAACTTTAGTATTTGGCATATTATACAGGGTTAATCGATGGGTTGTTTTCTTACTTTAATTTTAAAACACCCTGTGCAATAATTTCGTGTGTAAATTTTCCTAAAATATAATTTTACGATCTGAACCATGTCTCCTGAGCATTTTGTTTTTTGGATCATGTCAATTCATGCCTTGGTTAATTTTTGAGAGCGAAATGAACTTTCCACCAAAAATTTGCAATTTTTTCAATTATTATTTCTTTTTGAAGTTATTTTTCAATGTGACAAGGCTGCTTTGGTAATTATTGTGAACTATAGACTACTATGAACTGCCCATCACGTTTAACGTTTGGAAAATGCATAGCAGGAGGGTTAGAGTTCGCGAAGCGTTACCAGCTTCATTAAATGAACTTCACTTGGTCCTTAAAGAAAAATGGGAAAACAACGCAATATGATAATATATGCAACCTCAATGACAGTATGAACGGACCTATACAGGCAGTTATAGCAGCCAAGGGAGGCAATACAAAGTATTAGAGTATTTTAACATTTTTTTTTTCTGTTTATGTACTTCAGTATTACAGATGTGTTCTTTAATATCGTTATTAATGTTTATTAAAACCCGGACTGTATCGTTATTAGTCTTTAAAGTTTTGTTTTTAATTTAGTATAGAGTATCCAATGCAGCGTATTATAACGTTACGATAATAGTCACCAAAACCATTTTGTTGTATTAAAAAATTACATAAAAAAGTCATGATAATTGAAAATATTGCAAATTGATCCTGATCAGTTCATTTCGCTCTTAAAAATTAGCCAAAGGATGTATTGACATGAATAAAAAAAACAAAATCCTCTGGAGTCATGGTTCTGACCGCAAAATTATATTTTAGGAAAATATACACACGAAATTATTGCACAGGGCGTTTTAAAGTTAGAGTAAAAAAAACAACCCCTCGATTAACCCTGTATAATATGCCAAATACTAAAGTTGAGGAGGGACTAAAGTTACGAATTTAAGTTACGTTAGTTTACGAATTAAAGGTGATATAATTATATACAGCTTGCTAAAAAATTCATGAAACTATTTTCCCCCCTGGCTAAAAATAATAAAAATATAACACATTAAATTTGACCAAAAATTTCTCCGTTTTATGAGTTACTCTTTTCTGCATACTGACTATTTTATGTGTACTAAGGAAAAAAATTTTTTAGGTAATATAAGGTTTTTCGTAAAATTTGTGGCCGGCCGTAGGTAGCTTCAGCGTTAGTGTGTCGATCTGCGGAGCGGAAGGTACTGGGTTCGATCCCCAGCCGGTACGGTAGGTTTATTTATTTATATAAAAATATTTATTTATCTAAATAGAGCGACCAACGAGCCGCCACACAGTGCTTCGAACATATGGGTCTAGAGGACAAAAATGCAAAACTTCTCTTTTATTGTAGGCAATTTATTCAAACTAGGTTTATTTGACACAAATAATAAGTACTCTCATTGTACTAAATGATGATGTTCTTAGTCCCACGTTTATGAAAAAAAAATCTTATAAATAATAAACATGTTGAATCTCAAAATAAAAACACTAAATCACCACAATACACCAAAACACGTTCATAATCATCTGCTGATGATGCTAACATGGTTAGCGAAACGCGCGTCCAGTGTAAAAGTAAAAGTGTTTTGGTGTATTGTGGTGATTTAGTGTTTTTATTTTGCTGTTTAACACCAAAGGTTCCAACCCTCAACTGTAATGTTGAATCTAATGAAATAATAATTTATAGTATGAAAATGATGTAAGTATTAAAACATCCCTGTGATAAAAAACAATTGAAATAACATTAGTATATGATTTCTACAATGTAAGCCTAATATTTATAATAATGTTTTTCATAACATAAAAATGTTTTTCTTTAATGAAAAAGAAACATTAATACTATATTTAACTAAAAAAAACTTAAAACCTTAAGATACTAGAAATTTAATTTAGGATAACAAAAACATAGATTGTAATTACTCTGATTCGGAAGAATCACTGCTGACAGAATCTTCCAAATTTATATCCAAATCATAGGTAGATGAAGTATCCTCACATATAAGATATTTCTGTACATCGATGTCTAATTTGTTACTTTTTCGCGTTGTTACTTTTCTTTTTGTTGATATGAGGGGCTCGGATGTTATTGATAACCTCTTTAATAGATCTGTATTTGAACTTATTCTAGAACATTTTCTGGTGTGAAACAATCGATATTTTCTTACTTCCTTGTGTCGTGCTTCCAGATCATCCTCTGAGAGTTGGCCTATTGGTAACGAAAATGATTCAATTATTTCGCACCCGTGTTCAAGAACTTTGTGTACGCTACTTGGCATGTAATACCATCTGTATAGATCTAAATATAATTGTTTAGTTTCGCCCAGTAGTTCTTTAAAATTTTCAATTTTTATCGGTCGACCACTTGCCAGAACCCTAAGTATAATTGAAAACTTTACTATTAAATTTTTATCTATACCTAGAATTTCGGAACTTAATTCTGGGTTGTAAAAGAAACATCTTGCCGTGTTCCCATCGTTACTTGACCCATACCCTGGCTTTGGTTTGTCTACAATCAGCCCCATTCTCGATTTGAATTCAGCCTGTATTTTCTTTTTGTTATTTTCAACAATTTCTTTATTTTCGGCACCTTTCACTTGCCACGATTTTATTGGTAAACGATAACCGATGTGAAGTAAGCATTCAAAAAATCGAATCCAACAATGGAGTGTAGACAAACCAAAGCGGTAGTTCTCTATTTGGGATGGGCGGCTTATATTTTCCAAATTCATATGCTTGGGGGTTGCCTGGCAAATGATGCATTTGGATGTCGCGTTTGTATCTGAGACGATGTGGTAGACGACATGGTATACACAACTGTACAAATTTGCCCATTGTCAAACTTAATATCAAATGGATTCAGATTATTAATTTTTTCCAATATGTTTTTTTCCTCGTCACGTATTAGCTCTTTATTTTCTTTTTTAAATATAAATTTTATAGGTCGGCAGTAAAGTGTGGATGATGGACTTGGATTGACCCACATAACATTTTCAGTCTCTACATCTTGTAGTCTTAAAGGCACTAGAACCACTAAAAAAAGAAATTCATCCGTGCAAAATGCATCGGCAAATGACTGCTTATATTGGCTATGCCCAGAAGAACCATCAAAGCCCCATTTGCAAACCAACATTGTTTTTTTGTTTTCTTTGATGTCTATTATATTTATTATACTTTGAGCTGTTAAGCTGCATTTAAAAGAGCTTGCAAATCCACTTCAGCTGAAATTTCAGTACTATAAATGTTAGAAGGTAAAAGAGCATTTTGTGTTTGTCTTAAAATATACAGACTAGGAAAGGTATTTGTACCTGTACTGTTTACAACGGACCTAAGAACATTATATTTTCTTTCAGACAAAGAGGTCTAAGTAAAGAGCTAGTGCCTGATGAGGAGAAAGTGAAGTAGTGGGACATGGTGCAGAACTACTTACTAATTTAGCTGCATATTTTATTTCACTAGTGGTTCAGCCAGCAGTGATTTTTTTGGCACGCCTAATTTTTGTCTTCTTGGAACACTCTTCAAATGGCTTTAAAGGTCTTCCACGAGCGCGACTTGTGCCAGCCTGCTCTAAGTTGCTTGATTGACCATCAGATAAACATTGTGGCATTAAGATCTTACTTAGCAACCACGCTTTGTTTCGGCGCTCAAATCGAAGGCGGTTTCGAGACGACCCAGCCCATCTTCTGCTTATATTCAGGCAAAAGAGTCTGCTTGCAGTCTCCAAGTGGTGTCTCATTTGCCTGGAAGGTTCATCAGTATTTAATAACGAACACATTTTTTCAAATACAAACAATTTTGGGTTCTTGTCGCTGTGATCAAGCCAAGTATTAACAAGATCGGCATTAGTTATAAATTTTACTCCATCTGAAAAATATTATAAAATAAAGTTCGTCGCAAGCAGACGCAGGTGAACTATACAAAAATTAAAACTATATGAATATGACAACAAAAATATTCAATAAATACGATATGTTTTGATATGCTTTTTTTAAATGCCTTTTTGAAGTTTGAAAAAGTAAAATTTTTATACACAATTAAGAATCATCTTAAAAATAAATAAAAAGTAAACAATCACGAACTTGTTTAGAAATAAATTTAAAGTACATACCTTGTTTAACAATATCCATAGTGGCTTTGATTTAAACACGTACCGTTTAACTCCATATACAGATCTAATATTTATGAATATTCTTTTCACTGATAAGATAATGATCGCAAAGTTTATTTTTAGTGAAGATATTTGTAAACAAAAAACGCTGTTGATAAAAAATAATATATAGGATGGTTGAACATGGCTATAACGTATAAAATTACATATTCAGATATCAGTAAACTTTAACTTGTTTTTTCCCATTTTTGTCAATTGGACGAAGCACTCACTGTGCGCCACCTCAAGGAAGGCAATGGCAAATCACCTTGAGTATATTTGCCTTGTACAGCCTCTCAAATAGTGCCGTTCGTATTCGGCAATAAACTATAGGTCCCGTGTACTTGTGAAACACTGATGACACACATCACAAGTACATGCGAGAGGTAGCCGACGCTCTATATAGAGTATGGCGCTGTAAGAAGAAGAAGAAGGAAAAAATTTCGTATTTAAATGCCTTTAATTACCTAAAAGTTTTGAAAAATGTCCCATTTTTACACCACTTGACCCTTCTATATTTGGTTCGAGGATTTTAATATTCATTTTCATGAAAAATGATCCAGTTTTTCCTCTTTATACAAAATTAAGTATTGAAAACATAATATTTAGCGATATCTCCTTCGTCAGGTTCAACCAAAAAACGAACGCTGCAGAGATTGGAATCCGCTGCAGGAACCGGTGCATTCTGCAGCACCGGGTATGGTATGGGTTTGGTGTGGTGCGCGTAGAAATGGTCACCTCTCGACGGTTCAGTAATCGAGCAAGTTTTAAGGGCCAAAGAATCTAGTGTGCGGTGGAGAATCGAACCAAAAGCGCGGAACAAGACACTGCAGACGGGATTTCGGGTGTCTTCATTTTTATTTGACCGGTGGCGATTGATTGTTTGAACAGTTGAATTCGGAGGTTCTAGTGATTGTTTTAAGTAGCATTTCTAAGGAATATGACGAAGAAATACATATTAGTAAGTGATAATTACTGTTTATTTACCATATTAACGCTGTTGGTATGATTCTGAAGATTAGTCTTTTAGTTAATTTCAATGATATGGGCTTTGTATTAAACTTAATAGTATTATTATTATTTCAGCGTAAAATTTATTATATTTATTATAACAAAGTATAATATTTTTTTAAAGTTGTATCATATTAATGTTTTTATTTAATTTTTTTATATTTTTTATCTTAAATTTAGATTTTGCTTTATATAATTCCTAGGAATTTAATGTAATTAATCAAAAAAATAATGGCAGTGATGAATACTGATAATTTATGATATAAACATTATACCTATATGTATCATCTTTATTGTTTTATTTTAAATATTTTTTTATTTATTGTTTTTTTATTTGTATCTAGTTTCTGCGATGTTTTTTTATGTCTGTTGTTAAACTTAGTGCCAGAGGATTAAGCTATTATTAGTGTAATTCCTACAATATACTTTATATGAGAAAATTTAAGGAAAATATAATGATATCTAACTATTTTTAGTATCAGATTATTATTATAAACAAAATTTTATTGACATTTATCCATTTAATTTTTGTTTTTCCTTTAGTAGTTAGCTAAAAAAAATGCCATGTAAACAGTTCAATGTTTGCATTAAATGTAAACTAAATATACAGGGTGAATCTTAAATAAGTGCATATATTTTCAGGGTTGGTAGATCTCGATAAAAGAAACATATTTTCTCTTTGCCGTTTTTCAAATAAGTCCAAAATAACCCAGTTATTTTACTCTGAAAATTTAAAAAAGAAATTATTTTTTGCCTAAATTTTGAGAACCACTGGATCTTTTCTGGGCTTTCTTTCTTGTAAATTTAATCTAATATCTATATTGCCATATTATCAAGAAAGTACGTTTTTTAACTTAAAGTTAAAAAATCTTCCAAGAAATCCAAATTTTCATGATTTTTTTTCGCGAAAAAAGCCTTATAGTATAAAAATAAAATATTTTATAGTATATTTTATAGTATAAAAATAATATATTTGTAAACGTCCATGTTTTCTTTTTTGAAAAATGGCAGACCTAATGCCAAATTCTGAACAACTTTTATTTATTCTTCGATATTTTGTTATTTAACCCCACTTTTTAATATTCAATGGCAGTTTTTTTAACCCTACCGTGACAGTTATAGGACTTAAAACGGTTTTTCTTGTTATTAGGCGTCTGAATTGATTCAACATTTAGATATTTTTTAGATTCTTTATAATAAAAAAATATATACCGGGTGCGTCTCGAAAGTGGCACACCCGTACAACTTTTTTATTTTTTCAGATAAAAAAACGAAATTTGGTATGTTAGTTTATGACATAAATTCCGATTGATTGACGTATTCAATTGTTTTTGGTCACCGGTTTTTGGTCACTTCCTGTATCACCGGAAATGACTACAACTTTTCATTTTTAAATAACACTCTCGTTATATTTCTACTTTATTTGATAGAAAACGACACTCTGAATAAAATGACATATGATATGTCAACTTTTGACATTTTTGCATAGGATTTACTTGAAATTGTAGCATGCAGTTCATAAGGACAATATTTCTCGAAATACCAAGTATGTGGTACCAAATTAGTGGTAAAAAATGCTTTTTCAAAATATGCTAATGAGCCACCTTTGTTCCATTTGAAAAATTGAGATATTATTAAAAATACGATTTTAACCGGCCAGGACAAGACGCGAAAAACATTACACGATGAAAACTATTTTTCCAAGCCTCCTTGATTACAAATCGCAACACAACCATGGCACTCTAGATTAAAATTTAAAATACGATTTTTTAAAGGAAAATGTCAAAAGTTGACGTATGATATGTCATTCTATTCAGAGTGTCATTTTTTATTGAATAAAGTAGAAATATACCGAGGGTGCCATTTAAAAATCAAAAGTTGCAGTCATTTCCGGTGAAACAGGAAGGAACTAAAAACAACTGAATACGTCAATCTATCTTAATTTATGTCATATACTACAACATACCAAATTTAGTTTTTTATCTTTATCTGAAAAAATAAAAAAGTTATAGGGGGTGAGCGACTTTTGAGGCGATCCCGGTATATTTTGCCCGGGATTCATGACAGTGACAGTTGTGTCTGTCATTTTAATTGACAGGTAAATTATATTTTATTATTTTTTGAATGTACCTATTATTCTATATATCTCTATTTACTGACTCATTGTATAAACTTTATGTATCCAAAAATGTTATAAATTTAGTTCATTTTTTATTTTTTTTTAAGAAAATACCTTAGGAGCTTCTAAATCAAAAATATTCTTAAAATATTCGTAAATAAAAATTTTAAAGTGACATTAACATAGACTTAGCTAAAGAGACACACCATGTTAATTTTTTATATATTTGGAATTTTATAAAAACTAAATATTTTTTGATTTCAAATAGTTTTTCAGACTTTGATATAAAAAATGTATCCTTAACTTGTTCTGAAATCTATAAACCAATAAAACTCAATTATAGATATCGCAATATCAGTTTACAAACAAATATTGCCACACTACACTGTTTATTTTTCCAATTTTCCAGGAAGAATAATCTATAATAAAGGATTTCCAAACAATATTAATTACTGAAAATAAATTACTATTAATAAGTGTTTGTGGTGATTATTGGAAAAAAAAATATTCGGCAAAGTCCATGTGATAAATTTAATTTACACTTAGACGTATTTCCAAAAATATTTTAACAATGTATCAGTAATTAATATAGTAACACCACAAACTATTTTTCTAACTGAATATGCAAACAATATTGTAAATACGGTTTTCAAGGAAAAGCATATTACCTGTGTGAAATTTCAAAATTATACCAATGTATTTTAAAGATGTGGTAAACGAATACTAGCCATAAAAGCTTGACGCTCTAAAAATACTATAAAATATATACAGGGTGGTTTGAATTATTCGAGAAACTTCGGCAGCATATTCTGCAAATTAAAATAAGTAAAAAAGTTGGTATACTCCCCAGATAATTTTTATTTATCATCATTTTTTATATCATGACATACAAGTAAGACTCATTGTTTTTAATATTGTCCACATTTAAATTCGTCACTCATCACATGCATGCTCCCGCGATTCCTATAATAAGTGCCATTTTAATCAACAAAAACTCACCGTCCGGGGCTTCTTCCAAGCTTCTTCCGAGTTTTTAATTTCCTTGGCTTATGATTTTTTCCTTGATTTTGAGAAAGTTTTGGAAATTCGGAAATATTAATATTTTTATAAATCTGTAGAGTTGACTTGAGCATTGAATACTTAGTCCCTAAGGATGATGGAACAAATTTCTTCTGTAGTTCAAAGAAGTAAGCAAGCAAGATAGTTTCGTTTATACCTTTGACATGACTTCCATCCACTCTTCAAACGCCTTGAATTTCCTATCATATACGCAACGAGACTTTTCTGGCAGTATTTGTGATGTAGCTAGACCTTTTCGTTGTTGAGACTTGAACACCGGTGCTAGGTGTTGAATACCACCGGTGTTTCAGTCGGCGTACCGGTGTCAACACCGACACCGGTGTTTATCTCAACACCAGTGTTCATCTACAACACCGGTGTTTATCTGAACCCCGATGCTTATCTCAACACCGGTATCGTGATGAACACCGGTGTCGAGATCAACGTGTCTCGGTGTCGATGTCGATGGTGCCGTTTGTTTGTTTTTTTTTTTGGTTTTTTTTAATATAATATTTTTTAGTTTATTTTACAGCTACGAATTTTTGTTTCTTTGTGTTTTGTTATGTTTTCTATTTGTTTTTGATTAAACAATTTTTTACTTTATAGTTGTTTATCTGATGCTTCATGCTTCCACTTTATTTTAGTGATTAGTCTGGCAAAAAAATATATTTAAATTTGATCGCGTTAAGTCAAAGTCTGAGAAAAATAAGCACCGATACGATATTATTATTATCAGGGTTTATTTTGAACTTATTAATTAACATTATTTTTTCTTTAACCCGTTTACCAAACACCGGTGTCGTAGTCAAAACCGGTATCGAGGTGAACACCGGTGTCGACTCCGGAACACCGGATAGCCCATATTTCGCCACCGGTGTCCGCCTAACACCGGTATTACAACGGTGTTTTAGTGTTTAAAACAGGCCTAAATGTAGCCGCCTCTGCCTGGTTAATAATTTCTTGCGGAAGATCTTCCTGAATCATTTTGCTTTAAAATTTGACTTGCTGGTTGATAATACACTATTTTATCGTTAAAATCGTGATTTATCTAAATGACGTCTTAATGTCAGTGCTATTTATTATTTACAAAAAAAACGCACATCTGTATCGCATAGTAGCATAAACGCACCCTGATAATTTATTAATTCGCAACAATGAAAGTAGAACTGGTAGATCCTTTTAAATCAATTATTCTTTAGGGATTGGACATGAGACAGTTCTGCTGTTGGATAAAATTTTGTATGGCACTCGCGTGTTATAACATACAGAGAAGACCAGGCTACTAGTAACATAGCAACGAATATAACATAGTTGCCGGACGAATTTACGTTTACCCGATTTGCGTTCGTACTCGAGATTCACTGCCGGCTAGTCGGCTGGTCAGGCAGTACGCAGTTGTAGTTGTACTTGGACGGGTCGGTCGTGACAGACTAGGAATACGACGCGAGGAGTGCCGAGTATTTATTATTTTCATTTTAAGTGTTTCCGCTAACATTTAAAATAAAAATACTTAAATATTTATTATTTGAGTTTGTTTACAAGCCAAAACTAAAAATAAATAAATTCTCTAAACCCAAAAAAAACTAAATTATTACTCTAAATAAAAAAAAATTATAACAAGTGTTCAAAAAGACCACCTTCTTGTGCTAGACAGAAGCCTAGGCGGTCGTAAAACCCCCGTCTGACATTGGCTAACATATTAGGGCTAATAGTTTGGAAAGTCTCTCGTATTTTTACTTGAAGCTCATCCAGATTATTATTCCTATCATGATCCCTATTATGACCATACCCGTTGAATTTTACATAACCCCACAAAAATAAATCATTGGGAGAAAGATCTGGTGATCTAGCGGGCCACAAAATAGTTCCATATCCACTAATTAAACGGTTGGGAAAAGTATTGTTCAAATATTCTTGGACAATACGGGCATTGTGGGCAGGGCAACCATCTTGTTGAAACCAGACATTGTGGAATCTTTCTCCCAATAACTCACGAATTCTAGGGACAATCTGCTGCTGTAACAAGTCCAAATACTTTCCAACAGTTAAATTACCCTCTATAAAAAATGGACCAATCATATGCTCCTCTACAAAACCACCCCAAACATTTAGCTCTTGAGGATATTGTGTGCGTACCTCAAAATATCTGTGCAAATTTTCCCGAGACCAATATCGTACTTGTGTAGTGTTATGACCACTCAATAAAGGAAAACTTGATTCGTCGGTGAAAACTTTACGCCGAATAAAGTTTTCATCTAAATTGGCCTTTTCCATTACAGATTCACAAAACGCCATACGCTGAAATTGGTCTTCATGGAAAATTTTTGAGTTTTGCGCGCTTTATACGATCGGTATCCATTCTTTTTAAGGACTCTTTTAACCGTGCTAGGTGAAGAATCTGTTACCTCAGCAATTCGATTACTTGAAAACATGGGATTTTGATCCGCGGTAGCACAAATGAACACTTGCTTTAACTCCTGTTCTTCATTAATCAACACATCAGGCTTTTTGTGTTTTTGTGGGGACACGCACCCATGTGTTTCAAAATTATTAATAACTCTTGATATAGTAGGTAAAGATGGAATTGGCCTGTTTACAAAAGTTTGTGGAAAAATTGTTTGTATATCCCGATAAGACCTATTTTGGAAATACCATTTTACAATCTGAATTTTCTCACGAACTTCGTAAACATCCATTATTTTACTTAAAAAATAAATTTTACACGAGAACTGTCGCGAGAAGCTATGTATTCGTTTTGGCTATTAAAACACGAATAAATACAAATTCTGAAACATTGTTATCACATATCTACCTATTTTTATTTTATTGCATTTTTTCGCCTGCTTTTTATCCGGCGGACGGGTATACGCTAATTCGTCCGGTTCTGCCTATGTTACTACTACGGTGGTCCGGTCTGTATAAGTCACTTCAGAAAATTAGCCCTAAACATTTCCCAGCGTGACTTATATGTCACAATAATACACTAGTACCATAAATAACTATTTTCTACGATCGTGCAAAAAGTAGATATCTATGGTAGATATTTTTACACTATCTACTGTATTAAAAGTCCAAAAAATAACTTATTTTTTGCACTAGGGCAAAAACACATTGACATTATTAATGACAAGAGAAAAAAATTGTAAAAATTTGTCAAATCCTGGAAGATAAACCAAGTACCAGTGCCACAAATTAAGGTTATTATTAGGTTTAGCCAGTGCTGGACACCTCGCAGCAACATTCCGGAAAAGAGTTTTAAGTACAGAACAAGAACCCCCGACCTCCACGAGCAGAAATCAAAATAAAATTCAAAAGACTACTGGAAATGAAGTTGTCATTCAATTTTACCCTTAGTGAATTTTCCAAACTGCAACATTAAAATACCTATCCAGGTTGGCGCACCTCATTCGCATCGGTCGATTATACGAAAACGGAATGATGCAGAAACAAAATATTTTATGGGTATATGTGGGAAGGAATGTGCATAATTTAAAAATATTTTGAAATGTACAGGGTGTATCAGAACTAAGATCCACACGAAAAAGTTATATTTTTTCTTATGGAACACACACCTGGTATTTTATTTCATTTTTTTATTCTTGGACATAAAATCAGGCATTTATTATAAGGATTTAATATGTTTAACTGCGACATTAAAATTAAAATGAACTCAAAAAAAGTTATTAAAAAAATAATAATAATATTTGTTTATAGTGTTATTGTTAGTGGTAATATATTATTCCGTGAATTACCGTAAAAACTTTTTAATAAACATTTAAATAAGAATTTCAATTCGATCGTAGAAAAAATGCTGTGAGCAACATGTGCAAAAAGTATATACCTAATATGTTGCACTCAGCAGGATTGCAGCAATAGACTGTTGCACAGCATGATTGTTGCACTCAGCATGAGTCTTCGTGCAACAAATATTGTCCTTTTGCACTAGTTACACAAATAACTATTTTATATAGTCACTGGCGCCGCAAAAATTAATACTTTTGTGACGTTTGAAAAAAAATATATTGAATATACGTATTATCCTTGATAAACAAGGGTATTATCTAAGTGATTTTCACTAAAATATTTATTTACCTTGATTTTGAACTTAAGATTTATATATAATAAATATATATATTTCACAACTAAACTTCTTTTAGAAGATAATTATCATTTAAAATGTTTTTTTTTGTTAATTATAACTTCTGTAATCATTTATATTACGTTTTAACAATCGGCGGAAGATGGTCTCTGCATCTGCTCTATGTATAATGTATCTGTGTGAATACACTATATTTATAACAATTAGAACAAAATATTGGAGTAAACTTAGTAGTACTAGTGTGATTTCTAACAAAAAAAAATAAATTCAATTAAATTAAAGGTGTGCGTATACACATAACAAAAATTTTTGCATAGATAATTCAATAAACAAAGGTATTTCTAACGTGATATAATATTTTTTAACATGCTGCCATTAAAATATCGCAATGTATCCAAGAAAAAATGTAACAAAAAACTAAAAGCGGCTAAAATAATTTATTAGCTCTAATTATATTCGGATTAGGTAACGCTAAGTATATTACCTTTTTTATTACTGCATTAATTTAATTAGAAGTTTACCAGGGTTAAGAAAAAAGTTATAGAGTCTCCGGATTGTCTTTTTTTGATTTTGATAAAGGAAATAAATTTAGATTGGAAAGCCCGTCCGACCATTGTACGCGATCTGGCGCTGCTACAGCGGTTGCTAAGAACAACCGCCAAACAATAACAGAAATAATTTTCTCTTGTCAAAATCAGAATCTTCAAAAATTATAAAATCTTTCAAAATTTAAACCGCGCACATTGAAAAATACCGAAAAATGGTTAAAGCGTCCATTTTCAAAGTAATTATTATTGCTCTCTTGTAAGTTTAATTTAAATTTTACTTACTCAAACCCGTGATAATTGTGAAAAAGTGGCATTAAAAACTAAAAAACTGTGTTGTGAACTTTGAACTGCAAAAACCATCGTGGATCGTGGCATAACAGTGGTTTCAAATGTTTCATAGGTATTTCACACATATGTATATACAGGGTGTTTCAAAACAAATGCGAAAAACTTCAGGGAGTGATTCCTTGTTCAAAATAAAGGGTAGTTTGCTTCATAAACGTTGGGTCAAAAGTCAACCATTAGGGAGATATTGCGGTACAAAGATGGCGGAAAAATAATGTTTTTATTTTTATCTTGAAAACGAAAAGAGATAGACTAATGAAATTTTATGGGAGCATTACTGTTATGAAAACGCACTTTCTGGTAATTTTTTCACTTTTTTTAAATGAGTGGAAGGGGTTGAAATAAACTACCCATATCATTCTTGTTAACGAAATTTAAAGAAAAATCTTATGAAACACATGCAAAAAAATTAATTTGGATAGTTTAGTTTGTTTAGAAACTTATTTATCTCTTGAGTTATATTGTGTGTGTGTATAAGTGCTGAATAGACAACAATAGACTAGCATTTTTCCAAGTACAGATTCTATTTTTACACTCTGTCGCACGAGCTCTTCAAGCTAGTTAGTTTTTAAAACAGATGTCACGTTATTTTCCTTTTTATATAATTAAATAAAACTTAAAATGTAATTCATCAAAAATAAAAGTAGTTTTTAAAGAAAAAGTGACTTTGACATTCAATAAGTTAATTGGCGCAGTCGGTAGGATTCCCAAATCGTATCGCATCGTGTCGTTCGAGTTCGTATCAACGATTTATTGGGAATCAGTGGTGAATCGAACTTTTCGGACAGTCGCTGGAGTGGCCCATTCAAAAATCGAACAGCCCATTCAATCGTGAACTGGTGACGTGCCCCAAAGAACAGTTCATCGGAGTGTGAAGCAAGCACCCCTCACCCTCGCAAGGCAGATTACAGTTGGCGAAGACAAAATTGCAGACCTGACAAATCTACCTTATAGAAGAATGCTCAAAGTCATTTTCACCGTAATGTAAGTGCAATTTGTTCTACGATTGAAATTTTATCATACGCTTTTTTTTGAAACGCTATCTATAAAACCTTTAAGAGACTCTAAAAATCTTTTAGTATCTTCTATGCTATTAGTGGACTAAAAAAAGAATAAAACATTGCCAAGTACTAGCATAGTTAATTCCACAAACGATTTTAGAACCAGCACAGTATTTTAACATTTTGCCGTGCCCACCTAGTCGAATGTGGACATCCCATGATTTAAATAGATATCTTGCAACATGTCAAAGCCTTATTGATCATTTTTACATTCCGAGTGATTCAAGCTAACTTTCAAATATTTATTTACCTACAATATTAAAACTTAAACAAAAAAAAAAAAAAAAAAAAAAAACACAAAATTTATGATCAATAAATTCATTAAAGACAAAGTTAAATTACGATACCTCGGGCCACGATTTTAAAAGACAATGATCAACTTTATAGGAGCATGTGTTTGCAGATCCAAAGGAGACGTTAAACATGTTTCCGTTGAAACCGCAGATTCTCTCTATTACAATGGTACAATTATAAAGCTTAAGACAAATGACCATAACTGAAACTCCAAATTCAATTTACGATAAAATCTTACATTTGCATAATTTACTGTGCTCTTACGTCGACATTCATGAAACTATGTATACATCAAAATCTCTTAAACGCAAACTATATAACGATTTAGCTCTTAAAACTATTTTATCAGGACTGAGAGAACCTTTAGGCAACACAATCCGTTGCATGGCGCCTAAAGACCTTCCAACAGAGTTACAATTCGTTACGCAAGAACATAATACAAGATATTTCCAAAACTTTCTCTAATACCAGTTATTTACACTGATATTTTCCTATAACCACACCACAAATAAAAATTTAAAACCTACAATATTTAATATAACAATAAAAAAAAGGAGTAAATAAAGCAGTAAATTTTGGTAGAGATCTACATAATAATTTTAAACAAGATCTCTCTCCCGTGAATAATAATCAACATTAAATGCAAGACCCACATTCGCATTCTCACCTATTAATTATTCGCTCCGCACTATAATATGTATAAACTAAATCGCCCAAATCGTTTTCCTACTAACTCACAAGTTTTTACGAAAGACAAAATAATTTCAAATAATAAATGTTTTATGTTAAACAGCATACTGTAAAATACATTTAAAAAAAAAAAATATCAACATTTTGTGACTAAAATAATAGTCTAACATCATATACCTTCTACCAAATCTACCCCAATGGATCTCCACAAAATCAGAATCCCCTTAATAGTAAGATAATATCTTTTTTTTTACAACAGCCTTTCTAATACCCGACGTCTTTAAATCAATCCTGCCATCTTTCCGAAATCGTCTTTTCGAAAGAGCCTAGATAACAATGCGGAAACTTGATGTCCAAATTCATATATACAGAAGCTAACGTTCCAGTGAAATTATTTTGAATCTCAGTAATAACTATGAAAATCAATACGAGGTGTGCGATGAAATATCTGAAATAACAGCAATCTGCACAAAATACGCAACCTGACGGAAAATTCTCAAGCGCCCCATGACGAGCGAATCGTAAGGATTACAACGGGGAATACACGTATTACGCCAACCCTGTGTAAAATATGCAGTCTTATATGAACTACAAATAATCGCTCTACGCGGATTATTTTTATACATCATTATTTTTCTGCTGGAATCGAGTACATTTAAAAGATATTTTATAGAATCTTCTTGTCTGATACTCCAAATCCCATATACATAATACGAATCCAAATATATTTTAAAACCTTCACCAAAATCTTTTCAAAATTTAATTTTCATTTATCGACATTTCTGGATTGTAACATATCATAGGTTCTATTTCAACAGTCAAGGTCCAACATACTAACTCTCTCTCTAGGAAAATGTATCGATTCCTGGATTCCACAAATCTCTATTAATGTTAGACTGACCGCGCCTTACCTCTCTCACCACCAATTAAAATTTAAAATTGTTAGATTGTTTTACTTTACAGGGTTTCAACTCACATGTTTTCTGTAGAATCGACCTTAGTATTAGGACCCTATAGATAAGATATTATAAGAGTTTAGTTACAAGCCAACCATTTGATTCTGACCAAGTAGGATACCTAGTAACGACCAGATTTACGTCGCAAAGATTCAAGATTACTTTTTACACCAGTTACCCGCGATCATTAATAAAGCAAGATGTTTAAATCTCCTGATTTCTACAAAATGGTACTCTGTTACCCCTACTCGAATAGCCGAATCTAAGGTATGATTGGAATAAAAACAAGTGTAAAACTAACTCAGGTACTGGAGTATTTCTTCCATATTCATAAATAAACTGTCAGAAACGTGATACAATATAATTACCAATGTTCCTTCCTGTTTAATCAGTGTGCTGAAGACACTGGATTAAACGCCATGTAAGCAGATAACAATCTTTCACCATAAACCACAGTTAAGTCCACGTAGTGAAGTCGGTTTAGAATTTTTTTTAAAAAAAAAAAAAAAAAAAAAAATTTTTTAATAATAAAAAAGATTTTACTCCAACAGAGGCCAATGACAATAGTTGTAAGTATACATGATAAATTTAAATAATTTTAGAAATTTAGACAATGCTTTGATGTATTGTTTTCTTTCTGTTTAATTTCCTGAAAGCGAATTTCATCTTTATAATTATATAGGAATAAAATCTAAAATATAAATCTTATTATATTTTGTTCAGAATTGTCCGTTGCAATTTGTCTGGAACGTATTGTTATGTATTCAGAACACCTCCCACTTTACATTTTTACATATTTCATTTATCAGACTATCATATCAAAACAATTGCTGAGTGAATATACCAGTTCGAGCCGCCCTTCGTGTTCTTTTTTTAACATTATTTACTCTTGGTGTTTGTGAAAGCTAGAGTCATATAGATACCCGTTTGTTCACAAACAAGAAGTGGAGAGTCAAATTAATAAAATGCTTAAGGTCAAATTTCATCCTCTGCCATAACATATTGCGTTCTCATCACCGT
>NW_022147345.1:228722-232411 GCF_002938485.1 Sitophilus oryzae
CCCCACTGGTATGGGGCAAGAGTAGACGATAAAAAAATCCTAAGAAGGACGACAAAAGTCACAGTAAAAAAAATTATCAAAAGGTTCAACGTCTGTGCAGTCCTCGTGTGACCATAAGCCACATGTAGCACATCTTATCCAATCTTCGGCAGAGTCGCTGAATTTACCTCCGCAATAAATACTTTCACAATTATCGTCCTCTTTATTTAGTTTTTGTTTCTTGACAACTTTCTTCTTTGTTTTTATTCCCGATACACCTGGCTCTTCCTCACATATGTTCCTTTTTACCCTCAGTACTTTTTTAGAATCTACAATTTTATTTTCTTTTTCTTCTAAAGACTCTTTATCCGGTGTTGTTGTTATAACTTCTGACTTTTGCTGAACTCGGTTGGTCGTTTTTTTAGAACCTTTTTGTTTAGATTTTGGTAGTGGTAGCAATTCTGACACAGACACATTAGGACTTTCTAATTTCTTTATATCACCTTCTATGTCACTGTCTACGCTTTTCTTTTCTTTTGCTTCTTCGTTATTCATATTTTTATCACCTAATACTTCCTTCAAACCAGCGTTAACTGCATCTGGTGCGGCGTAGTCATCATCGGAAAAAACATTTGGATTGTATGGAAAAATACCTGACGTTTTGAAGCCGCTGCAAATATTATTAGGAGTAGCTGCTCTCATGAATGCATTGCCTACTAAAGGACCCATGTCATATTCTGTGATTCGTTTTCCTGAATGGTTGGTCATCCAGATATCCATTTCCGAATTTAAATAAGATTTAAAAGGACCAAACACTGTTAGATCAAGGGGCTGAAGGCGATGTGGTGGTAACGTTATTACAACAATGCCATGCTCTCGACACAAATTTACTGCCTTTAAAGATTTATGGCTGCTGTGTCCATCAACGATAAGTAGCGTTGGGTTATCCTTACTAGCTCGAACTGATTTAATAAAATGCTCGACCACTTTAAGTAAATATCCGTATCTATCCAACCGGTGGGGCTAGGAATTCCTATGGTTCCTGGAATAGCCCCGGTTAGTAAATGGGGGTTCAGTCTTACACGTTTGTAAATTAATACTGGAGGAATAAAAGATCCAAAAGCGTTTACACAGGCCACAACCGTGTCCGTCTTTCCACGTTCAGCAGAAGTAGCTCTCCCAACTTGCTTTTTTCCTTTTTGCGCTGTTATTTTTTTTGGATTCTGAACTACAGTTACCCCAGTCTCATCAAGATTAAAAATACGATCTGGTTTGAACTGATATTTTAGTTGAACCTCTTGTAGTAAGTCGAAACTCAACCCCAACTCCGGAAATGAAGTTTTGTGCCCACTGTTTTCCAGCAATCCGCTTTTCTTTATTAAACTGATGATCGATATGATTCGCTTCGGCAAATTCAAATGCTAGACGTCGCAGCTCTGTAGGGGAAATTCCATAAAACAATGTTTCTAGAGACAATACATGGGTTTTTAATTCTTCTTCCTGTTCAGTATTAAATGTAGGTTTATATCTACCAATATTGACCACGACAAACTGTCGCTACCGCAATGCCATATTTTTCAGCAGCTTTTCGCAAACCAAGAGAACCACTTCGTCTATTGCTTTGCTCATATCTTCCTCGGAATAGGAAGCCCTGCTGCTTTTCCGCACGTAATTGCGAACCATCCTGAAAAAAAAATAAATAGAATAATTGGGGACAAGAGTAAACAGCTGTTTACTCTTGCCCCAACGGATAATTAAATAACAACGTTTTTTTGTAACAACACGGCACTGGTGGTCTTACAAGCTAATATGAATTTATAGGTTAGGTTCTACAGATCGGTTATATAGAATACAAAAAACAAAAAATAACTACCAGGCAGAAATAAAAGGTATAAACTAACAACTAATCCTTACATCGATGTATCATTAAAACAAAAAACTCACCTTTTTGCTTATTTTTTTCAAAATTGGGTCATAGTTACACAAACATGTCCACGGCACGCGTTCTCTGTCCATTTTAAGAGGAAAAATGTTTTTTTGTGTTCAACAACACTGTAGACTATACAAAGATATTTGACAAAGTGAAACATTTTGAACATTCATTTGAAACATTCTGCAGAACATTAATATCGGTTATAAGAAAATCAAAGTTAATAAAAAATCAATTAACAACATTAATTATTTATTAATATATTATATCTAATCACAGTATAAGCGTAAAAAAAGGTGTTATAAAAAGCTTATATAATAGGGCAAAAATAATATTTTCAGACGACAATTCACTAAACAGAGATAAACCGCTACCAAAACAAATAAAAAATACATCATAAAGATTATTTAAGAATGTTCGACACGACTTTCACAATTCTAAGATTTATCAGCATTCATGGGACACAGGGCACAGAATAGATTTTAACAACGCCAAAATTATAATGAAAGAAGCCATAGTCTCTAAAAGAAAAAAATAAAAGAGGCCTTTTTAAAACAATCTAATAAAAATAAATGTATTGCTCATGCATCTGTAGATGTTAGTAATGTATGACAATCGCTTCTTTGAGTTTAAAGAACATAACATACGTAAAAATTAAAAATAATCATACAGAAAGTTTGAAGCTTTTTGGTTTTACCTTGTTAAGTAATTGTTATCAGGTAGTATTTGTTAATTTTGAAGTTTAACTTGATATAACGTCACTTTAACAGATCGTCAACGTTTTTTGTAGACGTGTCTGTTTTAAAAAAACTAAAGTGTTTTCGAATAGTTGCATTTAAATATTTTTAATTATTCCGAGGACGGAAAGAGATACTTTTCGAAACGTTAAGCATTTTTTTGTTAGTTAGGCAAATTTGTTTATCAGTAAATCTAACTGCTGACAAGTAGATATACGCGTCTCCACGTGGTTAAAATACCCTTATTTAGAGATTTGAAATTTACTTTTGAAAGAAAATTACTTTGCTATACTTTTTATAAGAGTTTGACTAAAGGAAGTTTATTTTCGAAGATTCAGGGTGATGCAAAACTTTTGAACCTAGGTGTAATATACTGAGGAATAGAAGCTGTACAAATTAGGCAAAGAAAATAAAGTCCTCCTACTCTGGGTGTCCGTACACCAAAGGATAGAGGACAATAAAAAAGCAAACGATCTACTAGAAAATGATCCAATACTCCACTAATTGAACCAGAACCGTTCTGCTTTCTAAGAGGAAACCAGCTTAAAAAGAGTCAGCTCAAGAACCTGAAAGACTCCATCCGTAACCTGGAATAGGAATCCTCCATTGGTCTAAGACACTCGAAAAAGTTTCTCAGAACTTACGATCGAGACAAATCAAAGATTTTTCTTTATCAAAGATTTTTCTTGATTTTCTTCGGATTGCCACGAGTTACATCCTGTACATTAGGTTTAGTACACATAAAAATGTACTTGCTTTGTAATCAATGTAATCTTATAAATACGACTCAAACTGTACAATTCGTTTGAGTCCAATGTAGATCTTAGAGCTGTTAACTTCGGTTTTTATTAAATAAACCATTTTTTAAAAACAACTTGTCTCGAGTGTCTCATTTAACTCACGGGGTTTCTAACAGAACATTGTCTCCTCAACGAACATCTCAGTAGATTGAAGCTGAGAAATAACAGCGAATGCAGATTCTGAAACCAAACCAAACCTAACTGAGTACGCCGAAACGACAATCGTTCGCGGCTGATGTCGGA